>NC_079525.1:14805907-15063569 GCF_003711565.1 Takifugu flavidus
ACACCGATGCTACTTCCTTTTGTCTCGTACATTCAGATACTCTCTTCGCGCTGCACCTTAAGCTATCTTCATCGCCCCCGACTGCCCGTCTATGTATTCCATTAATCTCTCTCCTCCTTTACCTCCGCTGTCTCACCCCCTCCCCTCTCTCCCACAGAGGAGGAAGAGTGAGGGAGCAGCACAGAGAGAGAGAGAGAATGACCATTATCTAAGCTAGCATCTGCAATAATTCCACAGCAGACTATTATCCACAATAGAGCCAAAATGGCCTTTGGTAATATGATGAAATCTGCCGTAAAAACTAGAAATGGGACTAAAAGCATCGGTGTGTAGAAAAACCTCCCATTCCTCTGCTGCTTTATCACATTATTGCATTCTACTCATCTCTCCTCCTGCCCCCCTCCCTCCCACATTCTCTCCATTTCACTCCTTTCGTGTCGTTCTCTCCGCTCCTTTGGTGATACCCCTCCCTTCCAACGTAGCGCACCGTCCCTATGCGCCGCTCTCCTCCCTCATTATCACCCTCACTCACTCCTTCTGGATCCTTCAAGTGAGTGACCATCTTCAAAAGCAGAAAATGGAGATTCCGTTCATCTCAGTGTTGTTCCGCCTGTTCCTGGTGCTGCAAATCTCCCCACACACACACACACACACACACACGTGCACACATTCATTTGGGCGAGAAGATTAAAAAAAAAAAGGGCTTTGGAGTGAGTCGGGAAGCAGTTTCCTGTCATTGCTAACAGCTGGCGACAGTGTCGGGGATGCGTCTGTGTACGTTTCTGTCTGTGTCTGCACGTGTGTGTGGGGGGGGACACACACACACACCAAAAGAGATCTTCCCCCATTCCTTTTCTCCCCTCCTCCACTGCATTGTCCCATGGGAGGTGGAGAAAGGTGATTTATGGACCTTCTCCTGATCACACGACTCAGCAGAACAGATGGACAAAGAGTGAGAGAGAAAGAGAGTGTGTGAGAGAGTGCGCATGTGTGTGTGTGATCATCTGTTTGTCAGTTGCATCTTCTTGCAACTTTATTAGCAGGACCAGAGAGGACGGAGAGATAGTTCCAGGAATAACTAGCTCTGAAAAGGGATGGGAAAAGTGCCAAACAATGATGGTTCAGCGCTCCGTGGTCAAATTCTATATCATTACAGATGATTAAAGTGTGCAGCAGCGCTTCAATACGCTTAAAGAGAGTAAGCGAGATGTTTACCAAGCTGGGGACGCGTCACAAACCTGGTGGGCCGGTGTCAAGAAAGGGTACAGAAGAATGAACTGTTGACCTCTCGGAGGGACGAGGGCAACAGTTCTAGTGTTTTATTAGATATCAGCGGTGTTTCCTCAGCAGAAACATACGAGGTTGTTCATTATCGGGTCAAACATCACATCTCAGGGCCCCTGGGGCCGAAAGACAGGCACCTCCTCGATGAACACAAGCTCAAACTGCAAAGTTCCTGGTGAAAATGAGCAACAAATGTGGTAAAACGTAGCAGGAAAATCACCAAATACAAAGTCAAACAGGCTTCATGCATCAGACCTGAAAAGCCAAGTAATTAGAGCAATAACAGCATGAGCAGCCTTGATTTGATCTCTTCATTCATGGGATTTGTATCTCTCTGCAGATATTAATGTAAAAACCCTGAAATGCTCTTCATGAACAAATGAGCCACAAAAACAAATGATCTCAGCTGCGAACAGATTCTTCCTACCAGAAACTTGTAATTATGGCAAAACCAGACGAAGTGACGGCGGTGAGGAGCCGGCCAGAGAAGAACAAAAGGAGGAATGACAACAAGAAAGATGGAAGGAGAAGAGCGGATAAAGGACGGGAAGAGGGAGGAGGTGAAGGCGTCGGGGTTTAAAGAGAAAAGGAGCGTTTGTCAGTGTTCAGGGGGAAATAGAGGCGTAAACAGAGTGTTTAATAGGGACGAGCGCTGGAGAGAAAGAGGAGGGAACGGTGGAAGCAGAGTGGGAGGAAGAGTATAACCCCCCCCCAAAAACAAGCTGGGCCGTGTGTTTAAGTCAACAACAGTCAGAGAAACTCATAAGAGAGAAAAAGATGTGGGTGGGAAAACACAGATGTAGGAACCATGAAAGAGAGGAGAGATTCCGAGAGAGGGAGAGAGGAAAGAAAGAGAAGAGGACGAAGTGAGAGAGTCGGAATGCAGGAAATGTCCTACAGCTCAGTGACAAAAAGCTCTGATAGAGTGGGAGGAGAAAAGAATGTGGCGATAAAGGGGTGGTGGGTGTAAAACGACAAGAAGAAGAACTAATTGTGCTCTGATTCCTGCTAATTGGGTCTGGGCTCCGCAACAGATGCTGCCTGAAGGAGTCACATTAAAGGAGGCTTCAGGAGGCAGGTGAGAAGGCGAAGAGGTCGAGGAAGCACAGAAGAGGGCAGCAGGAAGAAAGGAAGGAGGGAAGTGAAGTGAAGACCAGCCGATAAATGGGCGTGATCTTGAACGCAGCCTTTTACAGTAACGATGCAGTCACCTAAATCCAGCATCTGTGTGTGTGTGTGTGTGTCTGGCTTTATATTGTCTGTCTGTGACTGCAGCTCATTTGCAATTCTTGTGTTTAACCTGCGCAGAAACCTATGAATGCTCGGCGCCACGTGTCTGGAACGTGGCGCCGGGCATTCATTTACTGAACACACGCACACGGCTAATGGTTACTGGCAGATCTGAGCCCAAATAAAGGGGCCAAATGAAAGAGAGGGGCTAAGTCTCTGAGTGTGAAGGGATTTAGACCTCAAACAGTTCGTGGTGAAGCGAGAGGAGGGGGAGAGGGAGCGAAGCAGCCAGTGAGCATGGAAGCATTTAACAGCGCCGCTCGGGTGTGTGGAAGCGAGAGAGAGGTCTGCGGGGACCGACACTGAAGGTAGCGCCACCAGTGCATCAGTAATGACGCGTCCTCTTCAGTTCCCGCTCTCGCGGAGCCTCGAGAGATTGAAGAAAAGGAAACACTTCAGGAGGAAGAAAGGAAATCTGCCGCATATTTCTCCTCTGTCTCGGCGCTTTTACACAAAGACGGCTGTTTACACGGGAGAAACATCTCCGATTATTGACCCGGCATCATGCACGGGTTAGCATGAGAGAGAGCTAATGCTGCGCACAGCTTCTGCACCGGGAAAATCAATGACGCACACGTTGGCACGTCAACATTTACTTAAGAGGATATTTTACCACCCTGAAATGCAACACAACCTTTGGAACAGTTCCCTGTGATGCTTCTCTAACCTGGAGGTGTTGGTCAGTGCTGGCTACTGGCACCTGAGCTGCTGCATCCTGCATCACCTCCCTGAGGGTCATTTGTGCTGCGGCTGGTACAACCCTGGGGGGGGAGGGGGGCATTTCAGCCTCCCTCAATGACCACTTTAAGATCAATAGCAGCATCGAAGATCAATGCCTCAGCCTGGACGTTCAGAAACATGTCCAAAGATGCATGTGGAGTAGATACAAGGGCATGCAAAGGTGGCAAAAGGGACACAGGGTAATATTAGCGAGTGGGGGGGTGGGGGGGTGGAGCACAGCACTTAGCATTGGTGAGTGGTGCAACGGAGGCCTGCTCTGATGCGTATGGAGCACAGATACATGGAGACTGGACACAAAAGAGAGCTTCAATCAATACTGCATGTCCTGAAGGGGGCTATTCCACATACTGGCACCACTGCGCGTTCACGTTGTACAGGTGTGGAAGGACGACGTCGACGATGTGCACGTTGCTTAGGATAGGAATTCAGATAGGAAATAGTCGCTAATGGATTTACAGCTTTGGGACCTTAAACCGAAGACAGGTCCGACTATTCCTGTCTCATCTGCACGGAGAAAGAAAAGGAAGGTGGAACATTAGGACTGGAGAAGAAGAAACGGAAACGGAGGCTCTAAATTTAGCCTCCTGCAACATTCCAGAGAAGAATAATACAGCTTCCCCTCACGCCTGTTGCCAAAAGAGAACCATATTTGCATGGAATGATGATGCCATCTGTTTTATAGACCCCAACACATATGCAGAAAAGCTGCCAGGAGAGTTCTACGCTGTTGCTGTGGTTCCAAAAACCCAAATCAGGATCTGGTTTAAAGAGTTTCCCCTCACCGAGCTGATGTTCTTGAAGGCAGCAACCACAGCAGGATCATGTGATTATCTGACCCTGTGCAGGAGGAGGGGGGGTTAAGATGGGAAGAGACACTGGAAATGGAGGAAAAGGAGAAGTAAAGAGAGGGAAAGGAGAGGTGGGCCGAGACTAATCAAAGGTAAAGGAGCAGATGATGGCGTCGGATCCACAACGCCGCCGCCCAGGTAACGGCGCCTGAATACACACCAACTGCTCAGTGACTAAACTCTCAGCGGAGGCTCTTGATGAGACTCCAGCTGGACCAGGATGAGGATTGGATTTTGCTCCCCGTCTGGCTTCTTTTAGACCCAGAGTTCCTGACACCGATGCCGTTCCATCAGAGAACACGCGTCCTGTTGGCGGCCGCTTCTCCTTCACTCTCCGCTCCTCCGGGAGAGGATATTGCAACGTGCATCACTTCCAGATGTGCTTCTCTTTGGTCTCACTCACACACTAGGGCTGGTTTCACCAGGACTGTGGTGGAGGCATGACTGAAGGAGCTTTGATCTCACCCAGGTGGATGACGGCAGGCCCCGCCCACGCCCAGGTCAACTCACCTCCGTATTGTGTGGAACTGACAGCTGCCTGTCAGAGGCCGGAGAGGAGGGAGAAGAAAGAGCGAAAGGGAAAGATGGAGACCTGCCACGAGCAAGGTCGGGACACTGTGGCCGTTTTATGGCGGCCTGACATCACAGGTGAGTGATGCGGCCGTCTTCCATAGACGCACACATCAAGGTCTCCTGCGGAGGGAGGTAAGAGGTGGGCGGGGGGGCAGGAGCGGAGCGGGAATGATGAATGTAGGAGAAGGAAAAACCTGCTGTCTGCTAAGACAGCAACGCTGCAGCTCCCTGCCAGATTAGAGAGTGGCGTAGCGTCATCATCTCTGATAGAGCCGCCGGGGGGCTAGCCAAGAAAAGGACAGGGAAGGAGGAAAAATGGGAAAAGTCAGCGCACCGATGGAGACAGTGAGCAGAAATCAAAGAAAAAGAGCGCCCTGTGTGAGGGATCAAAGGAAATATGAGTCTGGCCAACAAAACACCGAGGTCGGGAGAGGCTGGGCTCCCTCTGATGGGCTGGCGTCGTCACGGACGGATCCGGAAATTCAGCAGCCGCTACACCGGTCAGAACCGGTGACGGCGGAGTGCACTGGTTTCAAATGTTTGTCAAGGAGGGGAAGGTCAGCTTAAAGGTCACCGCATCCCTGAGAAGGTGTCCTGTTTCAGATTCTACAACAGCAATAGGACAAAAGACAGAGAAGAAATGTGCACGTGCAGGAGGAAGAGGAGGAAGAGAGAGGAAGAGGAGGAAGAGAGAGGAAGAGGAGGAAGAGAGAGGCAGCTGCTCCATTAGCTGAGCATAATCACATCCTGGTTTCATGGACACACTTACGCATATGTGCATATAAACACACGTGTGGCGCTGCTCCAGCCAACCAAGAAATCCCAACCATGCACACTAACAAGGACAAGGAGCTCAGAGTGACACAAACACAGCGCGCACATGTGTGTGTGTGTGTGTGTGTGTGGTGTGTGTGTGTGTGTGTGTGTGTGTGTGTGTGTGTGTGTGTGTGTTAATCACAGTGCTTTACCACCCCACCCCTTCCACACAAGACTATGAACCAGTGAATAGAGCCATGAAGGTTTGTGTAGAAAACAGCACCGTTTACTTGATGTCTCTCTCTCTCTCTCTCTCTCTCTCTCTCTGTCACACACACACACACACACACACACACACACACACGCGCCCAACAGCATTTGAGAAGAGGAGGATCTGAGGCTTTGTAAAATACCTAACATACCAGAGAAGCCACATGAGAAAGAAAAATGCAGCTTTTGAGGAGCCTCAAACGACACTCGTGAGCTCAATGAGGTGCAGGGCTCAGTTGTTACAGGAATGAGGCTTTTCACACACACACACACACACACACACACACACACACACACACACACACACACACACACACACACACACTTCTCTGCTAATCAGCTCAGTGTTGTAGCGTTTGGATAAGCAGCACACCTAAGACTCCTTGACAATAGAGAGACAGGAGAGCTTACATTGTATTAAACCAGATGTGCCAAACATCAGCATCCCTCAAGCAGAGACGCACGGCGAACCTGCTGGCTGGAGATGACGACAACAGCGGCAGAAGAGGAGCCAGCGGGGGCTAAGTCCCATCAAACACCAGCAGCCTGGAATTCTCTTGTTCTCCATCCTAAAACCACCACACACCTGTGAGTAATCCGCAGCAACTATTCATATCTTGTTGTCGGACCAATTTAATATTCAATATTTCTCAGGGAGGGGGGCAGGGATGATCCAACAAAGGAGCTACGCTAGCTCAAATTACGAAAGGCGCCTAGCCGCAGGGTGCTAACCCAGGACGCCGCTGCAAGTGCACGTTAGCTCAATAAACACTTGTGTCGCTGTGGTGATGAGGATTCTGCCGGAGATGTAACTAAAGCCAGAGGTCACCTTGCTAGGCCTCGTCATCAGGAAGCTAGCCATTGTTCGCTCTCTCGTGCACGCCACGGCTTCTCTCGTCTTATGATTGACTGCATTAACAGGGCGCCGGGGGCACGTTGTCCATCTCACTTCATTAGCTCCCGGAATTACCGTTCATTTTCCACGCCGCGCCCTGGTATAATCCCGCCGTGTGGGGGAAATTGAAGGCCAAACAGGAGAGGATGAGAAAGATCAGTCACGTCACCGACGTCGTGGACGGACTGACAGCGCGTTAACGTCGGGCGCGGGGAACAAAGCGCGCGAGGGGGCGAGCGGCGTCCCGCTCGCCACGCGTTCGGAAGACGCCGTCTCAGACGCACCATATAAAACCCAAAGACACACGCCATCATCTGAATTTCCATCCCCCTCCTTGATTTACGAGCTCAACCTGGGAGATTGCTTTCCACAACACACACACACACACACACAACACACACACACACACACGATGTCATAAACCCATGCTGTCATTCATGTCAAGGTGAAATGGAGCGGGAAAACAAATAGATATGTTAGTGGCCACCCCCCGACTCTGAAATCCCCGTCTCCACACACACACCCGCCATGATGTCTTCTTCTTCCTTCATCCAACAATCAGAAACACAATAAATATGCAAAGGTGCAGATCCCAAAATCTTGTGCTCGCGGGCGACGCCGCTTTCAAAGGTCGCGGCCAATCAGAAACCGGCGCCGCTGTCTCGGTGAGGAAAAGGTTGATGTCCGGAGCTTTGGTTCAAAGAGGTGGCAGAACCGTGGCAGGTAGAGCAGCTAACGCTAACCAGTGATCCACAGAATCTCTGGGAGGTAATTGATCTTAAACTGCTTATTGGGAACATTTGTCGGTGTCAGCTGGTCCAACTAGAGAGTACCACCTTCTTTTATTTCTGGGCTTTAACGATGACGCTGCTCATACGAGTGTTTCTCTAACGTGTCCAAAAGAGGCGCGTTAGCTACAGAAACCAGGAATATCAGGAACACCCTTAACATCCACAAACAGAGACACGTCAGCACCATCCGTCACTACTGAACTACAGCAGGCAACAAGCTCCACACACGTGTAGAGCCTCGTCACACACACACACACACACACACACACACACACACACACACACACACACACACACACACACACACACACACACACACACACACACACACACACACACACTCACACACACTCAGGTTTTTAGTGGCACAGGTAAATTTCTGCTTTTATAAGCAGTTTGGACTTTATGTTAAAGTGGTACACACCACTGTGTGAAGACTAAGCAGATTTTCTGCTTTCTTGCACAAAAACTACAATAAGCGAAGGTGCCAGGAGTGTGTGTGTGTGTGTGTGTGTGTCTGTGTGTGTGTGTGTGTGTGTGTGTGAGAGAGGGTACACAATAAAATGGGGGGAGAGCTATCCACTGTCTCCTGCGTATCTCCAGCACAGCCGTGTATCCAACTGTCTTGTGGGTGCTGCAGCACAGACCAGCACACACAACTGACACGACTTAAACATGCACGTAACCACTGGTTAGTAACACGCATGCTTATCTGTTATCAACAGAACAATAAAGAGAATAGAAAACGTGACTCTTCCTGTTGTAGCTCGTCACCATTAGAAACGCTGACCTGCTCGTCTAATGATTTTATTATTTAATATCAATTTAGTCGTGTGCCGTCATTTTCAATACAGCAATGTTGAAGGTCGGTGTGTAAGTGAACCAGTTTGAACTGGAAATGCACCATTTCCTGATTCCCACTATAATCCCAGTTCCAGGGAGGTGCTGGGATAAAGACTGGGAAAAGGGAGGAGAGGGTCGGAGCTTTGCACCATCAACCACCTGCTTTGATAAGAGTTTGGTTTTTTCTTTAATACGCGGAGGAAAAGAGATGCGTGAGACCAAGAACAAAGGAGTTATAACATGAAAGCAAGTGCAGGAAATGAGATTAATAAGATGCAGCACATCTTTTATGTTCTAAAGACAAACGTCTCCTATAATTTCAGACCCTATTTCATGACCAAAGTAATGGCGTTCCTGTTCCCAGCTCCCAGACACCCTGCTGAGCAGCACCCTCTTCTCTCCGGGTCAGGTAGCAGCTGGTGTGGCTCACCCCCCCCCCCTTCAACAGCTGGACCCCCCCCCAACAGCTGGACCCCCCCTCCCTCAGTCATGCACCCACCCCTGTTCCCCCCTCCCTCAGACTGCTGAGGAGTGGACACCAGAACTGGGTAAAGTGGGCTGATGTTGGGGGGCCAGTCTGGTCTGGATGGGTGTGTGAACCTGCTGAGGCCCTTCAGCAACCATTGCAAATGGTGAGTGAGTGTGAGTGTGTGTGCGTGTGCGTGTGTGTGTGTGTGTGTGTGTGTGGTGTGTGTGTGTGTGTTCCAGTGGGTCACTTGGCCACAATCGGTCATGAGCTGAAGATGATCAGCAGTTTAGAAACATCAGGACTTAACACAGACCACAGGTCTCATATTCTGTCTGTTGTTGCCGTTGTTGTTGTTGTTGTGTTGTTGTGTTGTTGTTGTTTTCACTTTCACCCCTCTCAGCACATCCTATAATATGCATTCTGTCCGTTCTGGGATCATTAACAGCCAGTACGATGCTGTCAACGTAGACTTCAGCTGTATTTATCACCAAACTGTAACAAACACACACACACACGCGCACACACACACACACACACACACACACACACCTACCCCTGCCTACCCTCATCTTGGAGCTGCCATTGATTTGGGTTGCGAGGTGCTGTGGGCAATGGTTGCCGAGGCAACCGACAGTAGAGTGAAGCAGCCAAAGTTAGAGTTGGCATAAGACGTGTGTGCATTTGTTTATGCGTGTGTGTGTGTGTGTGTGTGTGTGTGTGCGCACTGGAGGTACAGCGACCGAGTATGTATTTGCATTTCTGCGTGTGTGTGTGTGCGTGCTGGTGTGTATGGTGTGTGTACAGTGTGTGTGTACAGTGTGTGTGTGAGGCGCTGGCAGTGTGACAGCAGTCTGTTTAGTATGCGGCCTCCTTCCTGCTTCTCCTTTCCTGCCTCCTATTGGCCCACAGACACAGCATAAGAATGATCTATACCCCCATCCACATCATCTCCTTAACCCTGGGTGTGTGCACACGTGTGTGTGTGTGTGTGTGTGTGTGTGTGTGTGTGTTGTGTGTGTGTGTGTGTGTGTGTGCAGCCAAACATACATAATCAACAGCATCATTCCTGTGCAGCTGCAGCCTGTTGTATGAAATTGGACCTTTTCCTCTGAGCCTCGTGTTCGGCCCCCTCGGTGTGTGACGGCGTGTCTCTGGGTGTTTGCTCACGGGCCGGTGTTCTGACCCGTTTGTTGTTGACCCGTTTGTTGTTGACCCGTTTGTTGTGACGGTGCTGCTCAGCTGAGGGAAACCAGGGTTCTCATACACATCCCAGCACACTAACCTTACCAGCGTTTCAGTTTCCAACAATCAAATATATATATATTATTTTTTTTATGGTTTCGAATGGATAAATCATGGCTGCATTTTTAAGGAACTCATTAATTAATGAAATTGTTAAATTCTTATAGAGTGTTTGGGCTGAACTATAAATTAAAATCATTTGAACTGAAAATGACCAGTAAAGAATCAACCTGATCACCTCCACACATCTGCTGCTGCCACTGTTGACCCACTGTTACTAAACACTCTCTCTCTCTCACACACACACACACACACGCACACACACACCCCACCTGCTGCCCGTGTGCCACAAGAGGGCAGCATGAAATGATCAGTACACCTGACACACTGGCAGCATCAGCGCACCGTCTCATTCCAAGAATGTGACCGTTCCAGGAATTCAGTGGTGATTTTATAAGGAGACAAAAGCTAAAAAGGGTTTTTGACCCAACAGGAAATGGAAACAGCAGCTCTGGACTCTCCCCACGCACGCCGTCTCCGGAGCGAACGTCTTCCTCGGCGTCGCCACCTGGACCGGAGGCAGCGGAGGGTTAAAGGGAGACCGGGGGCGAAAGTCGGAGCGCCTCATAATAGAAATGAAAGATCGATATGTGCTGCGAGCAGATCAATGTGTGCGTCCACGGCCTTAAAGACGCTCGACGCCCTCCCCTGGCGTCTCCATCCACCGGACACACACACACACACACACACACACACACACACGCGTGTCGCTTGGACAGCACAGCCGAGTTGTGACGGGCACACACACACACGCGTTATTGATCATGATGGCGAAGTGCAGCTCGGCACTAACTGCCCCTTCTGAGCACCGATGGAGGAGGGAGGGGTGGAGGGAGGGGTGGAGGGAGGACGTGATGGAGGTGAAGGAGGCGGCGGGCGGGCGGGTGCGACTGGAGTCCTGCAGCAGCGGTCGCACCCCCGAAGACGCCGTTATTAACGGCTCTTTATTCAGTTACCTGGGTGGAACGAGCCCGGGTAAACGGGGCAGAACTTCCCTCAGCCGTGCGTTTAAAAGCGCCACCCTGCCCCCGCCAGCTCTCCGCCCAATCGCTCGCTCTCAATCTGCCTCCCCCCCCACCTCATCTCCCACCACCATCTTCAGAGGCTCAACAGGATCAGAGCACAGCTCAGCTCAAGCCCCGACACGTGTGCCAGAGAGGGGGGAGGGGGGGAGGGAGGGGTGAACTGGAGATAAAATGTGTGTACATGAGGGAGGGAGACGGGAGGGGCTGGGAGGTAATAACTACCACTCATGGGGATAGATGGAAGAGGGAGAAACGACTTGGTATGAGGCTGTGATGTCCTCGCTGCTCCTCGCTCCTCAGCAGAACCACACGTGTGTGTTTCTGTCATTTTGGGGAAATTAAAATGAATTAATGAATAAAGGCTGAATGTCCATGAATTAATTGTAGGGGAGAAGCAACGACGCTAACGCTGCTACACAACGTCAGGACAGATGGTGCCACGGCAACATGGATGGAGTTGGTGTGTTCCGTTGGTGTGTGTGTGTGTGTGTGTGTGTTAAGGCCTCTGAGACCTTGTGGAGGTCAGGCCTCTGATGAAGATGAAGAAAGGGATGAAATGATGACGATGAGAGTGAGACGACAGAAGAGAGGAGAGGGCCAAGGACCTGTGAGAGGGCTGGAGTCGTGACGAGCGTGACACCGTGATCTTCGACGGGGAGCTCACTTTCACACGCACGCTTCAATTCATCGGAAACCTGAAGCCCCCGCCGCCTAGAGGCCGGCGCCCGCCATTGCAGCTTCCTCCAATCATCACTCACGCAGTCCCGGCAACACAACACCCCCATCCTGCTAGCATCACACTCCTGCTACACGCTGCAACTGTCTCCTGGTCTGTCAGGCACAAACACACAAAAACACACAAAGAGAGAGAGAGAGAGAGAGGAGAGAGAGAGGAGAGGGAGGGAGAGAGAGAGAGAGGAGAGAGAGAGGAGAGAGAGAGGGAGAAAAGACAGGGCGATAAAGAGAAAGAGGAAGCCGCATCATCTGTCACATGAAGACAAATCACAAAGGGGTCGTCCGCAGACTCACTCGTGCGCGTTTCCTCGCCCACTTGCTGCTTCCACAGAGACATCCAAGACCGTGACGACGGTAACCGCGACAACAAGCATAAATTAGCGTCATGGTGTGATGCTAAGCAAGGGAGCAACAATTAAAGCTTGACTAACGAGCTTTTGAGGACCAAGGCTGAAGTTTCCCTGAACAGCTGCTAACAGGATTAGCCTACACACACACACACACACACACACACACACACACACAGACACACACACACTCACACAAACAAACAGCACGAGCGCAGATTCAGTGGCGTCTAAGCACCACCTGTGAGACAAAACAGACACACATGCACGCATGCACATGCGTGATGAGCATAATACATTAGCCCCCCCCACACCCTGACATCCCAACCATCACCCCGCCCCCCGACCCCGACCTAAACCAAATTCTCAGACCCTCAGAGACCTTTGAAGTTGTGAGGACCAGCCAAAAGGGCCTCACTTCCTAAAAATGCCTTCACTTGACTAGTAGAACGAGTAGTTTTGTACCGAGTGTGTAGAACACACACACCTACCCACCCTTGACCTTATGACCCAGCGGGACAATGGCCACATCGGGGCTAATTGTCCAGCTGTAGTCGGAGTGTTTTGGTCTGCGTGACTTTGGGAGACACCACTGATGCTACTGATGCTACGCCTCATGCTACCTTGGGACGCGGTCCTTGGACTCCACCCAAATGTGGTTAATGCTCCACGAAGTCCTGTTCTATCACTGTCACGAGCAGCACAAAGCCGTCCCAACGTCGGGGTTTTGTTTACAACATGAAGGAAAACCTGTTTGTTCTGTCAACGGCGGCGCGCTGCTCTCCACTTAAACAGCAGCCGGCGTGGGTAAAACGTGCACTCTGTCCTCGTCCAATTAATATTCCTGCATCTCACAATTCCACCAACAAAAGCAAGGACGGCCTGGAATTATGCTACAGTAGCGATTATGGTCCTAAGCAATGCGCAGATGCTTTATATTTGTTTGTCTTTGTTTACTTTACTTCAGGTCTGTTTAATTCACTGAAATATTGCTTTTGTAGCCCTGCAATTAGACCTGACGCATGTATAACAGAGGGTATTTTGCATTTCAGACACTTCATTCTGCAGTACTCACTTATTTCTCACTTTCCAGGCCCTTGACTTTAATATGCTCCAACCTCCCTCTGCCATAAATCTCCCCCTTTCTGCACTTGCCTTTCTCCTTAAAGTTATTTTTTCTCTCTGTGCGTCCCCATCTTCAATTCTCCACTGCTCACTCAAATAAATCTCTCCTCCACTCCAACACTCCTCCCCTGCAAATGTATGAAACACGCAGACATGCGTGTGTGTGTGTGTGTGTGTGTGTGTGTGTGTGTGTCGGCACACCAACACACAACCCTGCAGGCAGCAGCCACAAAGGCCCCATATTAATAAATCTGCTCCTTTATTGGTGCTGAGTGTCTCTGCAGAGGAGAAAGAGAGAGGAGGAGGAGCAGGACAGGAATCATCAGACAGGAGCAGGGTGGGGTGGGAGGAGGAGGTGATGGAGTGACAGCCACCACATCCTGAGCTTCTCCAGCTGCACGCCGACACTAACAAAGAGCAGACCAGAGCTGCTCTCCTGCCCTGTTTGACTAGCAACATACAGTCCAGCCGCCTGTTTTCTATGTCATCTCTGCGGTGGTTATTATGGATGCCTGAGACCGGGCGGAACCACCGGAGCGTTCAAAGTGGCGGCGCTGCTCACTGAGCTCGGGAAACAAACCGCCTGAGGTGGGCTTCCAGTAATGACAGCAGCTAGCTTGGCTTAGCCGACCAATCTCAGCCATCAGTCAGCTGTGACAGATTGGGGATATGAGCTAAGGAGCCGTTTAGCATTGTTGTTCAGCAGGGGTGTGTGTGTGTGTGTGTGTGTGTGTGTGTCGGCACACCAACACACAACCCTGCAGGCAGCAGCCACAAAGGCCCCATATTAATAAATCTGCTCCTTTATTGGTGCTGAGTGTCTCTGCAGAGGAGAAAGAGAGAGGAGGAGGAGCAGGACAGGAATCATCAGACAGGAGCAGGGTGGGGTGGGAGGAGGAGGTGATGGAGTGACAGCCACCACATCCTGAGCTTCTCCAGCTGCACGCCGACACTAACAAAGAGCAGACCAGAGCTGCTCTCCTGCCCTGTTTGACTAGCAACATACAGTCCAGCCGCCTGTTTTCTATGTCATCTCTGCGGTGGTTATTATGGATGCCTGAGACCGGGCGGAACCACCGGAGCGTTCAAAGTGGCGGCGCTGCTCACTGAGCTCGGGAAACAAACCGCCTGAGGTGGGCTTCCAGTAATGACAGCAGCTAGCTTGGCTTAGCCGACCAATCTCAGCCATCAGTCAGCTGTGACAGATTGGGGATATGAGCTAAGGAGCCGTTTAGCATTGTTGTTCAGCAGGGGTGTGTGTGTGTGTGTGTGTGTGTGCACGTGCTCGTGTGTGTTGGTGAACGAGGAGCAGGGGAAGACGATTGTTGCTGCTGTTGTTACAGAGGCATCGATATGCTCTCGACAGGCCATTTTTCCTTTGTCTTTTCCCAGCCAAGGCTTGTTGCTGGGGCAACTAGCACCATTCCCGTTCACACTGTTGCACCACTGGAAGGTTTAATAACACCGATCTATTCACCATATTCTGCCTCGGTCAACTCCGACACAAGCATTTCAAGCAACCCCGAATATTAGAAGCGGCACCAAGCTGACCAAACGTGCAGTACCGTACCTGTCCATGAGGTTGCATGGCGCTGTAGGGCATGTTCTGGTTCAACACCTTCTGCTTCATCAGCAACATCCTCTTCTGCTCATCACTCAGGTGCGCCGTCTGTCCCGGGATGGGCCCCTGGGTCTGCCCTGGCCCCGCCCCCTGGCCCCGCCCCCTCCCCCTCCCATATAGGGAGGCATCATGGGGTTCTTCACTTGGCTGTTCCCCGCCATGGGCGGAGTCATCCTCTGGCCGATGTGGTCCACCCCGCTGCCGCTGAAGTGGCTGAGAGGTTTGGTGTTGCTGTAGGACAGCATGGCGGCCGTCTGCTGCTGCTGCTTGGTCATGGCGTTGGGGTTGATGCCGGCGGGCGGCTGCTGGCCCATCATGCCCAGATGGTTGTGAGGGAGGTAGTTGTTCATGGGGGCTTTGGGACCGTTGTTGGGGGCCACCAGGGGACCCTGCGGCGTGTTAAAGGCTTGCGGTGGGTACATCATGGGGCTGTTGGGTTTGTCTTGATTAAAGGGGACAGAGTTGTAGGGGCTGGTGGGGGCTCCTGCTGGAGACCAGTTAGCTGCCTGCTGCTGCTGCTGCTGCTGCTTCTGCTGCAGCAGTTTAGCGCGTTGCTGAGCCATCGCCTTCAGTTGCTCCGCAGGAGACAGTTCGGGGGTCACCGGCCCGACGGGCTGGCTCCCTGGGGTGACTCCAGGTGCGACCCCGGTCGTCCCCGGTCCCGTGCCAGCCTGACTGACCCCCGGGCCTTGGTTTAACATGTAGCCGCTCCCGGGTCTGGAGACCGCTTGTGTCTGAGCCTGGGTAGGCGTCTGGGGGGAGCGAGCCACACAGTTGTGCAGCGGGGAGCCAGATGCCATGGCAACGGCGGGGGACTGTTGCAACGGTTGCTGCGGCGGCGTTCCATTAGCAGTGGTGGCGAACTGAGGGCCCGAGGACGGCGGCCGGACCTGAGAAAAGCAGCAAATCAATGACCCGGTTCGACACCATGCAACATCTGAACGACTGAATAAAGCAAAAATGTGACTTTGTCAACGTATCTGGTGAAAACGATTCAAGAGAATCCCACAAACTTGGACCACTGACCTGTGGGGAGCCCATCGGGACCTGGGGGCCACCCTGTGGGGGCTGAGGGGGGAGGGGCAGCGGCGCCGCCGGGGCCGCTCCCATCGCCGTCGGGTTCACCACAGTCTCCTGGGGGCCCGGCGTGGGGTTGTTTGCCGACCTCCCAAACTCTCCCTCCTTCTTGTCTTCAAAGTCCTCGTTGAAAAGGTCGTGCATGTCGTCCTCGGGCACGGTGTTGGCCAGCTCGTCGATCAGCTCCTGCCACTCCTGGTCGTTGAGGTTGATGTCGGAGAACAGTTTGTTCTGATTGGACAGAGACTGGGGGTCAGAGGACTCCATCCCGCCCCCATCGTCCAGCGGCTCCTGCTTCAGGTCCTTGAGGAGGCTGAAGCTGTCCTCCAGGTCCAGCGAGCCGTTCAGCTTCATGTCGGAGAGGTGGCTGCCGCCGTTCTTCCCCAGGTCGTCCGCTGCCTGGCCCACGTGGTTCCCATTACTGGTCGTAGTGTTTCCAGCGGAGGTGTTGGGCCCGCCAAGGATTGGCTTGATGTCTATTTGGTGATGAAGCGGGGAAATGGGCGGCCCGTTGTTGTTATTGTTGTTGTTTGTGAGCCCCGTTAACGAGTCCAGACCCACGGGGCCGTCCTTTCGTACACGTTTGGTGGGTGAGTAGCCGCCGCCATCACAGACGCCGTTCTGCTCGCCGTTCAGGGGCGACCGCGCGCTGTCCAGCTTTCTCTTGACCGTCTCTTGAAGCTGCAACAGACAGAATAAAGGGGTTAGAACCAGAGATGGAACACGCTGCTCAATGGCTTCATGCTCTCCAAGAGCAATTAAATACCTCTGAAACATCAAACATGTTTCAGATCCAATGTGGCTGATATAACCACACACACACACACACACACACACACACACACACACACACACAGAAGTCCAAGGAGGAGCGAACCAAGTTGAGAATAAGAGCTTTCCCATCTGCAGCACTCTTTCCATCACCACCACCAACAAATGAGTGGGTACGACGAACCATTCACACGTGCACTCCAGAGTCCCATGAGGATATCTGCACAGCGTGCACGTTCACATGTGCAGCTGACAAATATTGGAGCTCCTCTGGCTGGGCTGAGGACGGAGGGTGCTGTGGGAGGAGATGCAGCAGGCTCTTAAAGGTGCTTTAGATATGTGGACTTTATTCTCCCTGGATGCATGAAGGAGGCTCAGAATCTGAAGATGTTTGCTCCTCGCCACCGAACGGGGAGAAAACAGCCAACGAGTGAAGGCATTCCTGACCCAGGCATGATTATTTTACAGAATCGTCAGGACAAAAACCTAGATGATGTTGGAAATTTGGATTTTTCCGTGCATATCAGCCTTCACGCTCGTTCGTTTCATCTAATCAAGTCGTCATTAAGAAGAAGATGCTCTAAGAATGAGAGACGGGGGGCAGAGAACTCCTTTATTAATGGCTCCTTCTGACCCAAATTCAAGATGAAATGTAGGAAATGCCTGCTTAATACACACATATATATTTATTATTTTAGAAGGAGAATGACATAACCTGTTTTATTAGCTGTTGCTTCAGAACATATTCATTTATAAATGCACGTGTGTATGATTCACACGTGCCTGTGGACGCGTCAGATTAAATATTTAATCAGTAATTCTCACTTTATTCTGCTTTATTATTAAAAAATGAAAGCAAAGCAGAAACGAGCAAAGTTGAATTCCAACACTTGGGGATATCTAAGAAAATGAAATGATGGGATGTAACAATTAAAGGAGGTTTCTTGATTAAGCTGAACCTCAAAGAGCCCCGTTCAGGACGGGGGACTGGACCACACGGGAGTGTGTGAACGCTCATTATTCACACACAACAGCAGCACACTAAATATATTCAGCTTGTATTCTGACCCTGAGGTGGACCCACTTCAGCACATGCACGCGCACACGCACGCGCACATGCACCACCCACTCCTGTTCTACAGGGGAGTGGGTCCACATGGCGGACCTGTCAGACCGGTTCTCCACCACGGCTGCAGCCTCCCTAACGTGACAGTGTGATATAGGAACTGTTTCCAGCTCTAATGCGCAGCCAGGACCAGCACGATTCTGCACCGTCCAGACTCGGCTTCATCACCTGTTGGTGCGTCAGGTCCGGTAATCAATGGTTCTGAATGATTCAGGTCTCCTGCACGTGGCGAGTGTGTGTTGAGTGTGTGTTGAGTGTGTGCGTGCACGCGTGTGCTCCAGGTTTTCCTTAAATACCACTGATTCACGCCGATAATGACAGACTCGCCTTTCAAAGCCCACCTATGAAACGCCCCGTAATTATCCAGGTGGTGTGAACTATAGCGCCCTCCTACGTGCACACACACACACACACACACGCGCCAAATTTAAGAAAGCAGAGTAAACTTTAATTTTTTTTAACTCAGAACCTTGGTGGAGACTGCGACAGTGACATATTACATTGCTTTAACTGTGGCTAATTAATCATTTGTTTCTCTTTGATCACTTAGCCATGTAATTACAACATATGCGGCGCGCGTGACACGTGACAAACACGCCGTCGTAGGGACACATGGAGACAATCGCTAAAGTCAACCGGAGCTCTTAGTGGGAGCGGAGCGGGAAAGAGGAAAGGATGAGGGTGGAAAAGAGCAAGGATGACCCCCTGCCACTGTGCGATTGTGTGTGTGACACACACTCCCACCGACCGCTCCGCTCCTACCTCGGCTCCAGCGACACACAACGACAAAGACATCCCAGAGACAAAAGTGGGAACGCAAACGCGTGGAGGGAAAGGGAATTATTTCACACGCAGGTCTTCTTCCTGTGAGCGGAGGAGCTGACAGGACACGGGGATAAAGAAAGAGAGGAGCGAGGTGGGGGAGGAGATGGGTGGCATGATGGAAAAGCATAGCACGCCAAATGACAGTGATGAGAGGGTGATCAGAGACGGGGAGGGAGGGAGAGACCCAACCACTAAGGTGCTGTTGTTATAGCAACCTGCTGCTCTGCTGCTTTGTGTGCTGCATCCTCCTCCTTCCTCCTCCTTCTCATGCTCACTTACTCCCTCTCTTCACAGGCTGAGCATCGCGTCCAATCTAAAGTCTCAATATCACGAGAGCGCCTGCACGCTGGACCGGGCGGACGCAGACGTTCACATTTATTTATCCAGGAAGTAAACGGCACCCACTGACGTGTATTTAGACGTACAACAAAACTGTTCTTCCACGCCAGCCTCCATCAATATGAGCTCCTTCTGGGTTCTTACCCACCAACCCACCAGGAAAAGGGCTTTGATCCACATATTAGCTAAATACGAAAGCTTCTTATTCTCTGTTATTCTAGGTTATTTTTCCCTGCGTGATTAATCTGCCTCGTGCAGCGTCTCTCCCGTCATCTGGGTTCGTTTAGGCTGCACATACAAGCACGCAGGACCCGCAGCTGTCAGAATTGTATTTAGCTCCAGCTGCGTGGGGCCGGTAAAGGCCGTGCCACTTCACGTGCACGTGCCTTTTCTTGGCCTGGCTCACCAGAATGTGAAAAGAGTCAATGGAATCAAACAGGACTTTAATTAGTAAAGGCGCGCCCTTGCTGGGGCGATGGGTAATGTAACCCATTAACTATTGTTCTGTCTGCAGCTTCCAATCTAACCAGCAGCTTCACAGACAGCACAGACAGCACAGACAGCACAGACAGCACAGACAGCCAGCAGTAACAACCAGGCGTCCGGTCCTGCTGGGGTCCAGTTAACTGGTGTCGCCTGTCCACCGTTGAGCTACTGAGTTCAGCTAAACAGACGAGATGATCTAAATTTAGCTTTAGCATTTAGATGTGAGCAGAGCTGCTTCAGTGAGCCCGGTGTTGGCCCGGATGGGTTCTGACGCTGGACGTGTTGATCACAGATGGAGACGGTAATAAACCTGCTTATTATTGTCATGTTCAGGAAAAACAAGGCGCCTGTTCAGCGACACGTCTCCTCCTGCTCTGGGTAACTGGGAGGAATCCAGTGAGTTTAATAAGACTGGGAATGACGCGTTGGGATTTAACGGAGGTGAAACACGGAGGTTGAGAGCAGACGCAGTTTGGACCAGCAGTGGTCCCAAAGTTTCCCACGTGTGGTCGTTGCCGGAAGGGCCGAGGGTTCAGTAGGTGACAAGGAAGGAAACCAGGAAGTCAGGAACATGGGTCCGTTTGGCAGCAGCCTAGCTTAGAGGAGGTAAAAGATCCATACGGTTATTTCAATAACCAGAAGTCACGCGGTTCCCAAAACCCAAAAGGACAGAGTTTGAGTTTCCTGAGCACATTCCTGAGCGTTGGGCAATAAAGGAACACAGCACAAAAAGAGTCTGTGGGAGTGAAGGACAGAAACCTCCAAGTGACAAGAGGAAGGTAAAAACAAAGGAAGCATTTGGCCCCCGTCCCAGAGAAGGGTGTACGAGTCCGTGTGTGTGGAAAAAGCGCCTGCCAGTCTGTCTCCTCTCCATGGGGGTCTAAACAACCGCAAACACGCCCCCGCCCCTCGCACACACACATATGCACACACACACGGGCACAACGTTTATTGAAATGTTGGTTTGGGCAATAAGTTCTTCCTTAAAAAGTGTATTTGACAAATCTTTGTGTCTCCGAGGAGGAGACCCCACAATCAGCCCATTAATTTAGTCCGTTTATTAATTCATTTAATGCATGTTACAGAAGAGTGGAGGACAAAAATTAAAACCGAAATCCAAAGATGCGTGTGAACCTCGTGCGCTTTTGCGTGTGCGAACGCAACGTCCTGCCGGAGTTATGGGCTGCGACCATCGCGAGGAGTCACACGTTGGTCAGGGTTTAGCTTTAAATCCCAGGTTGGAAAGGAGGGGTCATTATGGTTCAGGTGATCGTTTAGGTTGGACTGTCCACAAGGAAAGCTGTCATTATGAGGGGCCTGTGTGTGTGTGTGTGTGTGTGTGAGAGAGAGAGAGAGAGAGAGAGAGAGAGAGAGAGAGAGAGAGGGACACACACGCAGGGGCTAAGAGCTAGTGTATGTTACACATCCAAGTGTGTGTATTTGAGAATGTACATACCTGCCATGTTTGTGTACTGGGTCACCTGAATGACTGTTTATGTGTGTGTGTGTGTGTGTGTTTGTGCGTGTTTGTGTGCAAAGACAAAGAAGAGAAGAGGAAAAGCAGAGAGAGCTCAGCAGATATAAAATGGAGGGGAAAGAGAGTGGGGGGGAAACTGTGTGTTTGCATGTGTGTGGTTCCATGGCCGAGCAGCTCCTCTCTATTTATAGAGCTGCGGCTCCTTCCTGTTTCTGGAGCGGTACCATCACGCCAGGACTGGGTGGAGGGGAGACAGAGGGAGGGGGGGGGAGGGAGGGGGAGGGAGAGAAAGATGAGGAGAGGGAGGAAGTGAGTGGGTGTGTGGGAGGGGAGACTGGTCATGTTTGAGTCTTTAGTAAATCAACAGATCCACCCCCTCTCTTTTTTCTTGCTTTATCACTCTCCCTCTTTCTCCCCCTCCCACCCAATCTCCCCCTTCTCCCCCCTCCCGCTCCGGCTCAACAGCATGGGTTCAGTCTGCGGCGGAGGCACAAAACACGCCGGGGACCGAGCGAGGGAACGAGAGGAAGGAGGAAAAACAAAACAGAGCTGGAGGATTACGGGCGGAATCTTCTGAGGCTCGCAATGTTGCCGGGTAACCGGTGACCTGCTACCCCCACCCAACCTGGAGGCAGCACCAGAATGGAAAACACAGACGGGCTGCAGGTGCAGTGGTGAGCAGACGTCGCCGACAGCCACCAGGAATCAAGAAGATGTTGGGTTTTAATGGTGCTGAACCAACACACACCAGCACTGTTCTAAAAAACAACGATGACAGCACGAGTGGGTTGTGGAGTCCAGGAAGAGACACAAAAGAGTGTGTTGGGGTGCTGGTTTCATGGCCAGATGGTGACCAGGAGGAGTGTGACAGCTGTGTGTGTGTTGATCAATGTGTCCAACACCTGTCCTGGCTGGACACAGCACAAAAGAAACACCAGAGGCCCGTTAAACTCAACAAGGACAACACCAAACCCTGGGGGGGGGGTGGGGGGGGGCAACATCAGAAGAGTGAGGGAGGAAGAGAGACAGCTAAAGAAAGAGTGAGCGTCTGGAAGAGGAGGAGAACGATGGCGAGGGCAGGTGGAGCGCCAGTGGGAGTGTGTTTGGATGCTAGCATGAGTGTGTGTCCGCGTGTGTGTGGGGTGGTGATTGGACGGTGGGCGATGTGCAACACGGGGCAAGTGCACGATTGGCTGCACTGTAACCCCGTTGGTTTCTGCTGCTGTCAGAGCCCCTCACACACACACACACACACACACACACACACACACACACACACACACTGTTGCCTCCGAGCTGGCAGGGAGGAGAGGGAGCAGGGCTGCTATGGTAACAGATGAGTCGAGGGGCCCTGATGGCTATTTGGCAACACGACCACAATCGGAGTGGCTGCACACGCACGCATGAGTGTGAACGAGTGTGTGCTACATTTAAGTGGCTTTGCTGTCCAGAAACCATGCTGAGTGTGTGTGTGTTGGCTGAGGGGAATGAACCCATTTAGCTGGTGTGCGTGTGTGTGTGTGTGAGACAGAGAGAGAGAGAGAGAGGGCGAGCGAGCTCCAGATGCCCTCAGCCGTGCAGATCGATGGCCACATGAGAGCACATCCCACTAACCGGAGTCACGACACACCGTCTCCTCTTCCCGTCTCCGACTGTGGGACACGCGGGAAGATAAAGCAAATGTTTGGCAGCGAGCTGAGGCATCAGCTGATTAACGAAGCCGTCACTTCGTCTTTGTAAATCAGCTAAGAGCGCAGCAGCAGGATGTTTGGGGGGAAACAGTCGTTCCACTTCCCTCCTGCCTTCAGTCTCTTTCTAATGCTTCTTGTGTGTAACTAGGTCAGGCAGTAGTCGACTGCTGTTGCCTCTGAACACACACGCTGCTCCAGTGTGTGTGTGTTTACACTGCCTAGACACACTTTAACTACATGTGGAAAGAACAAAGTCCAAACCAAAAGTCTTACACTGACACACACTCGGCCAACGTCAGCGTTACGTTGCATCACGAGCATTTTCATGGCTTAAATGAGACATTTTGTGTGAACATGAACCTCAAAAAAGCTGGGAAATGATCCTGATTTGATGCATTTTTGTGCGGAGGAAGTTCCAATTCCGCCATGTCACATGACTTTCACCCTATGTTTACAAACGTATAGCCAAACGCTGCCTTCTTCCACGGTGGCATCACTGTTTTAGTAGTGTTGTCTTTTTATTATGAGATGTGAATGGGTGTGTGTGTGTGTGTGTGTGTGTGTGTGTGTGTGTGTGTGTGTGTGTGTGCTCCAGCCTCTGGGATGGAGTCATGAGGGAGGCCTGAAGATAGAAGGACTAATCCATCAAGAACTTTACAGCACACCCCCTCATCTATCCCTGCTTCCTCTTCCTCCCGTGGCGGAGGGATCTCTACCTCACATGTAATGCAGCAACAGCGGCGATGCGCCGTTCTGTCTCCGTGTCTCGGTGCATGTAGTCCTCCTCGCACGCCTCCGATCTGAACCTACACGGTCCATCCCGCCGCTCCCTCGTCCCCGGCTCGTCCCCTCTTCCTCTTTTCCCTGCGACTACTTTGACTTGTGTCATGCATCATCTGTGAGGAGCGGGCAGACCCATCATTAGCTCAGCATGGGAGTATTGATCCACTGCGCGTGTGTGTGTGTGTGGTGTGTGTGTGTGTTATTTTTAAGACGCTCAGACCTGTAATCAACGTGTTAATGATAGTTATCGTCAAAGCAACGAGGTCGTTGCAGTTATTCCAGGCCTGTAGAGCTCTAAGAAGTGGCGGCGAGCCGTAGGAACACACCACACACGTGCACAGAGGGTCCGTGTGCGCTGAGGGCAGCAGATTCTAATGGGGGCGAGAGCAGCTCTGGGTGTTACATCTCAAACGTGCACTAAGAATCTCTAAAGCTTGCAAATGCTTTGTTCCTCCCCGTTTGTGTGTCAGTGGCAGCTCCATGTCGGATCCAGGGTGACATCATCGCTGATCCTTGTTTAAAAGGAAAACCACTTCCAAAAAAGTGTGTGTGTGTGTGTGTGTGTGTAGGGGGGGTGTTACACTGGTTATTTAAATGTTTACTTACACCACTCTGCTTTACATTATTAGATTTAGGGGAAAAAATAGAAATAATCAATACAGCTACTGCGTCTGTGCTGCCCTCTTGTGGCCATGGGGGTGTTGAAGTTGATGTTATTGGAAATTGCCATTAAGTTAGCATCGAGCCAGCACCACAGAAGACATCTGCACTATTTTGGGACATGCTGCTCATCATTGGTGGCTTCCCTTCCTGACTGGAAGCTTGGGTGAATGTACAGCTTCCGTCAGTTCCAGAATTCCAGCCTCTGTAAGTTGGGCATCGAACCCGCGGCCCCGGTTGATGGCGATTTCATACCAGCGCCACATAAAGCAAATGTGTCGTCACAATCACACCCACACACACACAGGCGTAACCAGATCCATCGGAGTACAGGTGCCGAACCTCCTCCCTGTTTTAGCCGAAGAAAAGCAGCGAGAACGAGGGAGAAGGAGAAGGAGAGCTCGGCCAGTTCTGAGGAAGATGCATTTCAGAAGTAAATGACATCATTACCATATAAATGACTTGGAGCCAAACACATCTGCTAATGTAGCAAAATACACACACACACTTCTACGATACGGGCTACAGAGGAGACATTTACATTCAGCAGACTAAACACACACACACACACACACACACACACACACACACACACACACACACACACACACACACGCACACACCATTTAGAACGATGGTGGTGCTGTGATAGAGATTAATATAGAAGCTGACCTCACACATTGCACGTAGCCGCATCCATAAACAACACAATTCTTATGGATTCACAGGAAAGTCCAACATTTATATCGAGCTACGGCCACTCGACATACCCGCTGATGCTCATCTGTTGTTATTTACTCTGATGCTTCTGTTTCCTACCAGTTTATCCTCCTCCCTAACTTCAGAGCCCTGGAGGCATGTTGTCCACGTGCTGCTGGATGGATAAACTGCTGCTTAGATCAGGGACGCGTGTTTCCTGTTTAATATCCTGTCATATTTTGGTCCTGACTGACTGGAGCGGTGCAGGTAGACCCCCTCGGCAGGCTCCATACGAAGCTCTTCGGGCTCCATACGAAGCTCTCGGGCTCCATACGAAGCTCCTCGGGCTCCATACGAAGCTCCTAAGGCTCCATACGAAGCTCCTAAGGCTCCATACGAAGCTCCTCGGGCTCCATACGAAGCTCCTAAGGCTCCATACGAAGCTCCTAAGGCTCCATACGAAGCTCCTAAGGCTCCATACGAAGCTCCTAAGGCTCCATACGAAGCTCCTCGGGCTCCATACGAAGCTCCTCGGGCTCCATACGAAGCTCCTCGGGCTCCATACGAAGCTCTTCGGGCTCCATACGAAGCTCCTCGGGCTCCATACGAAGCTCCTCGGGCTCCATACGAAGCTCTTCGGGCTCCATACGAAGCTCCTAAGGCTCCATACGAAGCTCCTCGGCTCCATACGAAGCTCCTAAGGCTCCATACGAAGCTCCTCGGGCTCCATACGAAGCTCTTCAGGCTCCATACGAAGCTCTTCAGGCTCCATACGAAGCTCTTCAGTCCGATTTTTGCTGCAACATTAGCGTCATAAAGGGTTTACCGGGAGAAAACTGTTGCTCTTCAACATCTGCATCTCAACGTTCACCCCAGCTGTTTAGCTGAGGTCGTTAGTGGACTGCTCGTTACTCTGACCAACCACCAGTGTGAAACACTTCAAGTTTAGTCTCTGACCTTTGACCTTAGAGAGTCAAAAAAACCTGCAGATGTGCATTGAGTTGATTTATTAATTATTGTGTATAAATCTCCACCACGGCTGTTCTGAGCCAAACGAACATCAACTGCCCCAAAATAATGGAACTTACAAAATATAAGTAGGAAATTATGAATCTTTACATGAATGCACCATTAAGTCCACAATCAGATAAGAATTAAATGGCAAACAAAGAATTCTCAGGGTTCTACTGATCCCACGGAGAGCAAAGGTTCCGTGGTGGAGCTAATGGTTAACAGCCCAATTTTACTGGCGTCTCTTCTTCCTCTGACCAGTGGAATGAAAGGAACCACGTACAGGGAAGGGGTTCATGTTGGGCTGCTCTCCTGTCCGACCCCAAGAAACAAACTCCAAATTCCAGCATAGTTTCCTCTGTGGTAATGTTTTGGGTCACAGCAGGATCCTGGAATGTCAATCATACGAGCAGCTACGTAAAGAGGAAGAAAACTATGGTTTGAAGAGCAATCAGGCGCTCAATGCCCTCAAGATTGGTCCAGAGTGACGTGGTGACGTCAGTAAATACGATGTCAGCAGGCATTAAAATTCCTGACAGGGGCACCCTTAATCAAGCTTATCAAGCCCAGCATTCCTCCATAATGAAAACCAGAGGGAGCAAACACCAGCAATTAGACCCTTCCCAGGAGCTTCTAGTCACAGACGCAGGGTTTAGTCCCATCCCAGCCGAGACAGAAGCCTCCTCGCTTAACAACACGTCACACCGCAGAGGTCCACCTGACGGGGGCCCAACAACCAGAATGTGTGTGTGTGGTTACCGGGGAAAATCCTCTGTGATGGACAAATGAGATCTGAAACGTGTGTGAACAAAAGAGAGAGAGCGGCGTGTGTGTGCGAGTGTGTGTGGGACAGAAACGTAAACAGTCTGGATGCATAGACGCGAGCGGGCAGGTAGGTGACAGGGCTGCAGCAGCGCCGGAGCGGCCATTATTGTGCTCAGGACTCAGACAGCTTTAATCTGCTCTCCAGGCTCCCGAAAGAGCAGGGAGGGAGGATAAAGAGAGAGGGAGGATAAAGAGAGAGGGAGGATAAAGAGAGAGAGCACACGGACTGCCTGCGGCTCGCTTTCAACGTCTCAATGACTACATACGCTCCTTTTTCCCTTCCTTTCCCCTCTTCTCCTCATCAGTCCACCCCTCCCTCTAGATCTCCAGTTCTGCCTTTCTCTCCTCCCACTCTCTCTCTCTCTCTCTCTCTCTCTCTCTCTCCCCTCATACCTCCAGGCCATAAACATCCCCGTGTCACACACATGCCATGAAGCACTATCAACACACACACACGCACATGCACACGCTGTCTGAGGAACACCAGCGGTAGGCTTTGTTCCACAGGGTTGGTTCTGAGGTCCCCAGAAACCAGTCATGCAAAAACTGTGTGTGTGTGTGTGTGTGTGTGTGTGTGTTAACCCCCCCCACTGTCGACCACCATTCCACCCAGACCAGTGCTTCCTAACACCATCACTTATTCATGGAAGCGAACATTAGAACGGAACCATCTCGGAACGTCTCTGCATGTGTGTTTAGAGGGTCGATGTTTACAAGAAACAGCAGAATGGCGTCTCTTTAATCGGTGTGTGTGTGTGTGTGTGTGTGGTGTGTGTGTGTGTGTGTGTGTGTGTGTGTGTGTGTGCGCTGCCCCTGCATGCGGGGGGACTGGAAGAGGGAAAAGCAGAGAGAAAGAGCAACTGAGGAAGTTATTAATTATTTTAGCTTCTATTAGTAGGAACACGTCGAGCCCGTACCCCTGGAGACGTGTCATGAACGCCTCTTATTGTTCTCCGGTTGACACACGCCGCTCTTCTACTCCTCCTCCCCCTCTTCTATCCCTCTCTCCCTGTCACATGTACCTTTCCTCTCCTCCCTCCCTCCCTCCCTCCCCCGTCCGTCCCCTCCTCTCCTTCATTCCGCCTGTGACAGGCATGTCACATATTTCTCTTCCTACCTCCCTTTTCAGTTTTTCCTCCAGCGCCACACGTCCTCCATTCCAACCTTTTTTTGCTCTCATTTCCCATCCCCATTGTGCTGCCCAGATCACCAATTTCCGCCTTTTCCGGTCTTGTTATCATTATTTTCACCCCCTTTTCTCTCGTGTCACCACGTGGACCTTGAGCTCCTCACCCCTCTTCACTCGCCTCCTATTTCCTCTCGTTTTTTCCTACATGTTCTTTACCGTTCCCCGTACGAGAGCGGGATCGCCGATGTCATGTGATTTTCACGTGTGCCATTAGAGGACGATGTGCCGCCCAGCCGCCTGCCACGGCTTTTATCCGCTGCTCGGTGACACCGGGTCAGAACCCGCCCCTGAGCCTCTGCAGCAGCCAATGACAGGAAGGTTCTCCGCTTCCTTGTTTCAAACTGGAGGAGATTTAAAGAGCCACAGGACAATTAAACCCGCAGCCCGGGGAAAGTAGTGACAGCTTTTACCCCGTTCTACGAGTCCAGGAATTCAGGCAAAGATCCGCACAGCAGAAAGAACCGATCCGGATCGTGTGGCCCTGCTACTAAGACACGTATCGGGACACGGCACACCTGAGAAAGGCCACCCGAATATTAAAACAGTGAACACTTTTAATAAAAAAAAAAACCAGGCAAATATTTTCCTAGAAAAAAGGAGCCGTGTGGATCTTGGAGCGCCGGTTCCTTTGTTGAGGGGAGGCGAGATAAGACCTGTTAACATGAGACCAACCGGAGCAGGACCCCAGCAGACACAGCGGGATCTTTGACCTTGGAGTCCGTCGAGAGTCAAAAGTCCCGTGCACAAATGAGACACTAATTATCCGTGCACGCACGTGCATTCACGCGCGCCTATAAAGACGCACGCGGATCCGAACGCCTGCGTTCAGGCTCGTACACACGGATTCGGCTTCCCACTGGGGCCTCAGACAAAGGACAGAGTGCATCCCCACACAAGTGCCCTTGGGGGGAGACCCCATACACCCCCCACCCTTTAACCCCCACATACACATACATTAACCCACCCCCTTGCTTGATGGCCTATTTTGAAGAATAACAAACAGACAAGCAGCCCGAGATGGGGGTGGGGCAAACGAGTCCCTCAGTGGTAACAAGGGCATTATAAGCCAATTAGGAGCGGCGGCCGGGTGAGTGACAGGCGGGGCGGCGCACAAACCGGGGCAAAGACGCGCGTTTGTGGCCACCTTTGTGTTGAACGGCATCACCGTCCGCGCAACTGTGGCCTCAGGGGCTGAAATATGTGGAAATTAACACACACACGCACAAACACAGCAGATCCACATGATCCCCTCCGCCGAGGTCCAACTCCTACACGCAAAGGCATTCAAAAGATCTCTTTGTGTCTCCCCCGTGCCAGAGGAACAGAGCAGAAAGACGAGAGAACGGGAGAAGGGGGGGCAGAAGAGGAGGAAAAGAGCAGCAAAAGGCAAAAGGGTTTGCAGGAACAACAAGGAGGAGAAAAAAAGGGAGACCTGAAGGGGCGGGCGGGGGGAGAGAAGGAAAACACGGAGCAGGACGCGGAGGAGTGGGAGAGGAGGAGAAGAGATAGAAGCCGGGAGAGACACCCAGGCTCCAGCGCCGCTTTGAACTTGTTTGATCCAGTTGGTCTCGCCAGGCGTTCCTCGAGATGCATTCCTGTGGCTGGCTGGGCGCACGGCGAGGAGGAGAGGGACGGGGAGACGGAGGGAAGCGGCTCCGAGGCGACTTCCGAGGAGGGCGGGAAGACAAAGGTCTGCCGGTGGGAATTAGAAGACGGGGAACGGGGACGGGAGGGGGGGGAGGGGAAGATCGGCGGTGACAGCGAAGGGTTTATCAGAGTAACCACGGCGTTGGGAGGGAACAAGCCCAGCACCTTCTCAACACACACACACACACACACACACACACACACACACACACACACACACACACACACACACCACACACACACACACACCAGAGCCAGAACAGGAGCAGACCCTTCAGGAATCCCGTCGCCAAGATCCCGCCGGATCCCGCCGCTGATGTCAGCTGACCAAGGGTCGGATCAGCTCCGCTCCTCCAGGTCAAATACGAGGGTTCGGAATCACCGATTCCACCGACTCTCCTCGGCGTTCCCGGCGACTCGCGCAGCAGAAACGTCCGTGTGTTACGAAACGTCGGCACCAGTCAAATCAGTTTTCACAATGTTTGCAGCTCAAAATTGCCTGTAATTTCCACGCGTTGAATCACCGCACGAGGCGGCTGTGAACTGAGCCGCCGCTTTAACCGAAGAAGAAGAAACTCTGAAAACACCCGAAAGAGACACACACACACACACACACACACACACACACACTGGAAACGTCGGAATTAACAAATTGGAAAGGATGCGACAATAAATTAAATGTTGTCACACAAAGCAACATCAAAAATGTGAATGTGGAGGAGCGCAGGTCTGGGGGGACCTCATCCCTGGGGGGACCTCATCCCTGGGGGGACCTCATCCCTGGGGGGTCCGGTGGGGGTGAGGGGATGCAGACACACTCTGACCATCCATCCATGAACAGGAGAACACACACGCCTCTCTCCCAAGCCTCAACCTGTTTCCCAAAGACCAGGAGATCAGAGGGGAACGGCATGACTCAGAGAGGTTCAGATGTCTCGTCGCCATGGTGACATGTTTGTTTTTACAGCGCGTCAGGGTCTGGCGTGGGTGCACATGTTAATGTGCACATAAAATATCACCATCCTAACGTGCAACGACCCTCAGGTGTGTGTGTGCGTGTCCGTTAGCATGCGGCTAATGTCTGAGCTGCAATCAGAGAAGAGACGGACTTCACCAAAACTTCCCAACAAAAACCCACGGCAACGTCAGCGCTGGTCACATGACACGCTCGGCAACGTCAGCGTTGGTCACGTGACACGCTCGGCAACGGGAACAGTTCCCATTCTGATCTGACAACAGGTGTAAAGTAGCTGCTAAAACTCTCTGAGGACTAATTAACGGGCGTCTCCTGCACATCCAGGTGATGTTTGACTTCAGTTCCGAGCGTCCATAACCTCCCTCCCCCCCCCCCTCCCCCCCCCCCTCCCTCTCTCCCTCCTCCCCCCCCCTCTCTCCCTCCCTCACCCCTCCCCCTCCCTCGCTCTGCCCTCCCTCCCCCCTCCCCCCCTCCCTCTCTCTCTCCTCCCCCTCCCCTCCCCTCCCCCCCTCCCTCTCTCCCTCCCCCCCTCCCCCCCCTCCCTCTCTCCCTCCCCCCCTCCCCCCCCCCCCTCTCCCCCCCTCCCTCTCTCCCTCCCCCCCCCCCCTCCCCCCCCCTCTCCCTCTCTCTCTCCCTCCCTCCTCCTCTCTCTCTCTCCCTCCCTCTCTCTCTCTCTCCCCCCCTCCCTCCCTCCCTCTCCTCCTCTCTCTCTCCCCCTCCCTCCCTCTCTCCTCTCTCTCTCTCGTCTCCCTCCTCTCTCCCCCCCTCCTCTCTCCTCCCCCATCCCTCCTCCCTCTCTCCCCCCCCTCTCTCCCTCCCCTCTCTCTCCCCCCTCTCTCCCTCTCCCCCCTCTCTCTCCTCTCCCCCCCCCCCTCTCTCTCCCCCCTCTCTCCCCCGTCTCTTCCGCCCCTCTCTCTACCCTCTCTCCCTCTCTTGCCCCCCGAGTTCCCTCTCTCCCTCCTGCACCCTCTCTCTCTTCTCCCTCTGGCTCCCCCCTCTCTAGCCTCCTCTCTCTCGCTCTGCTCACTCTCTCCCGCCTCCTCTCTTCCCTCCCCGGACCTCCCCTCTCTCTCTCCTCCCCCTCCCCTCCTCTCTCGTCTCTCTTCTCTCTCCTCCCCCCCCCTCCTCTCTCTCTCTCTCTCTCCCCCCCTCCTCCCTCTCTCTTCCCCTCCCCTCCCCCTCTCTCTCCCTCCCTCCCTCCCCCCCCTCTCCTTCTCTCCCTCTCCCTCCCCCCCCTCTCTCCTCTCCACTCCTCCCCTCCCTCTCTCCCTCCTTCCTCCCACCCCTCCCCTCTCTCCCTCTTCTCTCTCTCTCACCCTCTCTCTCTCCCTCCCCCCCTCCCCTCCCTCCCTCCCTCTCCCTCCCCCCCTCCTGCCTCCCTCTCTGTGTACTAGTGTCTTTAGTAGACTTGTGGTAATCCTCTTAGCGTATGCTGCTTAAAGCTACGAGCATATTATGTAACTCCTCTAATCCAGCACCGCATCAAGACAGACAGCAAAAGACCACAACCCTTGCTCTCTCTCTCTCTCTCTCACTCACACACACACACGCACACACGCACACAGACACGCACACACACAGACACACCACACAACACAGACACACCACAGACACACACAGACACACACAACACACACACAGACACACACACACCACACACACACACACACACACACACACACACACACACACACACAGACACACACACACACACACACACACACACACACACACACTGGAAACGTCGGAATTAACAAATTGGAAAGGATGCGACAATAAATTAAATGTTGTCACACAAAGCAACATCAAAAATGTGAATGTGGAGGAGCGCCGGTCTGGGGGGACCTCATCCCTGGGGGGACCTCATCCCTGGGGGGACCTCATCCCTGGGGGGTCCGGTGGGGGTGAGGGGATGCAGACACACTCTGACCATCCATCCATGAACAGGAGAACACACACGCCTCTCTTCCAAGCCTCAACCTGTTTCCCAAAGACCAGGAGATCAGAGGGGAACGGCATGACTCAGAGAGGTTCAGATGTCTCGTCGCCATGGTGACATGTTTGTTTTTTATACAGCGCGTCAGGGTCTGGCGTGGGTGCACATGTTAATGTGCACATAAAATATCACCATCCTAACGTGCAACGACCCTCAGGTGTGTGTGTGTGTGTGTGTGTGTCCGTTAGCATGCGGCTAATGTCTGAGCTGCAATCAGAGAAGAGACGGACTTCACCAAAACTTCCCAACAAAAACCCACGGCAACGTCAGCGCTGGTCACATGACACGCTCGGCAACGTCAGCGCTGGTCACGTGACACGCTCGGCAACGGGAACCGTTCTCATTCTGATCTGACAACAGGTGTAAAGTAGCTGCTAAAACTCTCTGAGGACTAATTAAGGGCGTCTCCTGACAATCCAGGTGATGTTTGACTTCAGTTCCGAGCGTCCATAACCTCCCTCCCCCCCCCCCTCCCCCCCCCCCTCCCTCTCTCCCTCCTCCCCCCCCCTCTCTCCCTCCCTCACCCCTCCCCCTCCCTCGCTCTGCCCTCCCTCCCCCCTCCCCCCCTCCCTCTCTCTCTCCTCCCCCTCCCCTCCCCTCCCCCTCCCTCTCTCCCTCCCCCCCTCCCCCCCCCTCCCTCTCCCCCCCTCCCCCCCTCCCCCCCCCTCCTCTCCTCCCCCCCCCCTCACTCTCTCCCTCCCCCTCCCCTTCCCCCCCTCCCTCTCTCTCCCTCCCTCCCTCCCTCTCTCTCTCTCTCTCTCTCCCTCCCTCTCTCTCTCCCCCCTCCCTCCCTCCCTCCTCTCTCTCTCTCCCCCCCTCCTCCCTCCCTCTCTCCTCTCTCTCTCTCTCCCCCCCCCCTCCCTCTCTCTCTCCTCTCCCCCCCCTCTCTCTCCCCCCCGCTCTCTCTCCCTCTCCCCCCCCTCGTCTCCTCTCTCCCCCCTCCCTCGCTCTCTCTCCTTCTCTCCCCCTCTCTCCCTCCCCCCCTCCCTCCATCCCTCCCCTCCCCCTCCTGCCTCCCTCTCTGTGTACTAGTGTCTTTAGTAGACTTGTGGTAATCCTCTTAGCGTATGCTGCTTAAAGCTACGAGCATATTATGTAACTCCTCTAATCCAGCACCGCATCAAGACAGACAGCAAAAGACCACAACCCTTGCTCTCTCTCTCTCTCTCTCACTCACACACACACGCACACACGCACACAGACACGCACACAGACACAGACACACACACACACACACAGACACACACAGACACACACAGACACACACAGACACACACCAGACACACACACACACACACACACACACACACACACACACACACACACACACACCACACACACACACACACACACACACACACACCGCTGAGACCTGCAGTGACTCTGGATGCTCTAACGTTCAGTGTTTTGAGGAGCCATCAGACTGAGGCGGTCCGATTATCTTCCGCGGGTTTCGGCGCCGCTACAGAGGGAAACCGAACGTCAGATCGCCGCTTCTCTCCGTGTCCCCGCTGCCCTTTTCACATATTCCTTATATGCTCTCCATAAACGGATTATCTAACCAATAAGATGGCAGAAAAAGAAACAATATCTCACCCTGTCCTCCTGCTCGATCTGTTGCCAGGGCAACAACGCCCATCTTTCCGTGCCCCATCTGTCTTGGGTACACATCAGAGGCCAGTCATAAATGTGGAATGACAGCCGAAGAAGGCTGGGAGGGAGGAAATGTGGTGGGAATAAGAGGGAAAAGAGGAAACCTGACCGGGACACTGTGGCCAGTTCAGTATCTGCTCATCGGGCCGGGGAAGAACCGGGGATCACACCTGCTTTAGACGCCGTCATTACTCTATTTTAGCTGTATTTCCATTAAAATCCTCGAATCCTCCCAAGTGAGATGCAGGATTTCGGCGTCTCTGAGGTGCTTCTGGATCAACATCTGGAGGAATCTGCTCCGGCCTCCACTGACTCCAAAACCCGAAGCTTCCCGTGTCCAGAGGAGCGTGAAGAGCCTGAGCTCCATCGGGTTTCTGTTCATCTGCCAGCGGCCGCCGCTCGGCACGCTCCCGCTCCCTCCCCGATGACGACACTTCGGACTGGAGGAAGATCCGGAAACTTTTGGGTTTCAGCGAAGGACTCGCACTTGGAGGAGCTGAAACGGAACATCTGACAACAGGAGGCCACCGAGTGTTGTTTATTTACTAGGAACAGGAACGAGTCCCTTTCTTAGGTGTTCAACCTCCGGGATCAGGCTCGTTAAACAGAGCGATGGTTTGAAGGAGGACAATCTGCCCCCCCCCCCACACACACACACACACACACTCACACACACACTCACACACACACTCACACACACACACAATCAGGCCTGTGTCTTTAACATTTTCTCAGAATTTTATCACCATAAAGAGCGCTAATTACAGGCTTAAACATGTGGCCATACACACACACACACACACACACTCAGTCACTCCCACACACACGCACACACACACTCACACACACACTCAGTCACTCCCACCTTCCCAACTCAGTTACAGCATGAACATAATTAGAAACTTGAGAAAGCCATGAATGAGCGAGGAGGAGGAGAGATTAGAAAAGATGAAAAAGTTCGTTTTAGGAGACGAACGGCGGGGACGGCGTCCTCGCTCGCCGTTTATTTTAGAGCCGTTCCTTTCAGACGGGCTCCCCCAGACGCAGTGATGGCGGCCTGGACCCGTTCTCCGGTCGTCCCAAACCCTTCTGTTTCCCATCAGAACCATCATCACCATCTGACTGTGTCTGTTTGCGTCGTTCTTTCTCTATTTTTAGGCTCTATTTCACAGATTAGGGGCCTATTTATAGCCCCCTCATGATGTCCAATAAGGGGGCCCATTATGGGAGAATTACACCGTCACAGGGACTCAAACACCTCCCATTTGGCAGTGATCCTGACCCCCCCCTATCTCTGTGCTCTCCTCCCAACCCCTCCAACCACCACAATGCTCTATCAATACAGGGTGGCTCCTGGCAGAGGGCCCAACCCTGCAGTGGAAACTTTGCACAGGAAACAGGCCTTTCCAGCACGATAGTGTGCGTTTCAAGAGCGCGTTCGCTCCACCAGGACTCCCAACATGTGGCGACCACGGACACGCAGCCCCCCCCCCCCCCCGGGATAAATGAGCAATAGACGCGAGGCTTCTTTCTACTTTATACATTTTCCCTCCTTAAAAAAACAGAGAGGACATTACATAATTCTCCAAACACTTCCTCCCCGAGCCGAGAGCACTCTGGCGTTTTATCAGACACACACTTGACATATCTGAGCAGACAGGCAGCCCGTTTCAGGCCGTCTGCATCGCAGTCGCCATGACAACGGCGAGAGAACAATCCACAAAAACAGCCACTCAGGGGAGGGAGGACAGAGAGAGAGAGAGAGGCCGGCTCAGGCTCCGGGACGTTCCTTTGTCCAATCCCAAAGTCTGCCAGCTTCACCTGTGTTTTCTAGACCGCCAGAATCAGGCGTGGTCATTTAGGCACGTCGCGACGCCGCCTCACGACCCCGCGACCCCGCGGGGCTGATGTTCACAGCTGCACGGCGCTCCCAGGGGATCGCTCCGACGGGATCCGATGGTCAGACGGTAAAGAAATTTTAATTTTAAAGACGCGGCTCGTTTGGCGTTACCTGGAAAACACCAGATTTTTATCCACATCCCAAACGTCTCCTTCAGATTGACACCGCCGTGTATATTCAATAAGTTTGGTGCAGCAGCATCACGGCCTCCATTACAGTAACACTATCTTTTCCTGGCAAACCCACTTCCGCCGCCCTTGGCAACGCTATCGCCTCCTCCTGAAAACCCCAAATGTGATTAGTTGACGTATACATGAAGCCTCGACGCTGGTCTGATGCTCTGCAGCGATAACCTGTGGAGTGAGTAACACGCTAACTCACCCGCAGCTTTACTACTAATGCACAGATGCAACAGAGGCACCTATAGGACAGAACCGCCTGGGCCCGGCCTCCTCTCCGGGGGTCCCGACCCCGAGGCTAACGCCAGAGGAAGTGGGCGCACACTGAAGGCAGCTTCCACTCGCCGGGACCATATTGTTGGTGTTTGCATAGCACACAGGTGTAATGAAGTGGAAAAGCACCGGGGTGGAAAATACACTGTTAATGTTCCAAAATATTTAGTAAATGTGCACAACAAAGATTAGGACTTTTCCATCTCCCCTGGGGCCTCCACTGGCTGACAGTTAGCATCCTCCGGGGGCTCTCGTTGCTAGGCTTTCTGCAGCGCTCATTAAGGATCCATTAAAAACTCAATGGCTCCTTAACAGTCAACAAGCCCAAAATAAAACAAAAACTCCTCACTGGCACTCTTCACCGAGGGGGAAGTTTAAGAAATGCTCACAACTCACACTCATTTAAGTCATCACGGGCCAGGAAAGGCATTTGATAAAAACTTTAGCCCGAGTTTCTGGCTGGAAAAGCGCTTGAAAGGAAGAAAGAAACGGGAATCGTTTGCTGTTTGTTGGCGATTCCTGCTCAGAGCATCCATGTTGTGCACGTGTCTCATCAACGTCGCCCCCCAGGCCGAGGAGATGTTGATGTGCCGGTGGAGCGGCGAGAAAACCAAACACGAGGGTTTTAGGCCGCTGTTTCCAGCAGGAAGACGCCGATGTAAATACGGAGTGTTTACACTCCAACGGAGATCGTAACCGAGCTCCGGAAAGAGAAGCTCGACTCAGTCGTATCTTCAATACGAGATGTTGCAAATAAGAGTTTTACTTTAATGTTCAAATGTCACGTAGCGCTAGCAACACTGTGGCACAAGTGCTGTAGTTAGAGTGGATTTCAGCCTTTTCCAGGTGATCCGTTCCTCCTGCTGAAGAGCCACAGCTCCGAAGATAACGAACAAATCTGCTGGTCGCGGTCCAACAAAACGTTCCACTATTTTGTCAAAAGTAAAGCAGCTTTAAAAGGGAGGCCAGAAAGCGCGGCGTGGTTATGAAAAGAGCAGCTGGTGCGTTTCCTTGGTTGTGATCCGTTGCTGCTTCTATTTTAGGAGCCATTCAGGAAGTGATCTGCAGACAGACGAAGCGTAGCAGAATTCTGCTCGACTCCTCCTCAACCAAAACAATTACGGCTGAGTGGAAGATGTCGAGGAGGCCGCGGGGGAGCCCGACGCTGTTGTTAGCGAGCGTGATAGTAACAGGAACCTGCTCCCGAGAACCCATCCCATCCCATCCCATCCCATCCGATCCGATCCGATCCGATCCGATCCGATCCGATCCGACGCCTCGCGCGTCCTCCTGGAGAACTCAACAAGTCCTGGTCACTTTAATCCTGAACCAGCGTAGAGAAGCTCGACGCCACATGTGTTGCTACACGTTTCAGCTCGTTTATTAACTACCCCTGTTGCCCCGTGTACTGCACACCAGAGGTGGCTGGAGAGCGTCTAAACCCCCGTTAACGCAGCATCCTCGCCGTCCTGCCGCCTCCCTTCCTGCGCGTTTATCCGCCATATTGCCCTCTGCAGTATTATCAGATAATCTGTTTTGTGTAGCTTTTTTCGCCCCTGCACTGCAGCCACTGTGGCACAATTACCCCGGTTGCCGCACTAATGGGTATTGATGCGGCCGAGGGCCTCACACACACTTGCACACACAAACATTCATAAAAAATTCATGATACCGGCTCAATGGGAAGATGTGGGGGGTCCGGACAGGCCTAGGAGGGACGAATAATGCCATTTAAGTGGCAGATAATACAGGCCGCACACTTTTGTGTAAAGTGGACGTGCAACACACGTGTGGGGGGGGAGGAATAAGGAACTAAACCACTGATCGATGCAGACAGGATGTAAAGAAATAGAAGAACTGAAGCCAATGCTGGGGGACAAAGGTGAAAAGCCTGGAAAGGGAAGAGGTGCCCGGGATCGGAGGAGCAGGAGAGACAGAAAGTGACAGACGAACGCCGTCTGAGCGAGGCTCAAAGGAAAACAGCAACAGGAAGTTCAGCGGGCTGCCGACTGGCACCAACAGGAAGTGGAACGCTCGGAGAGGCGTGACGTTTCCTCAGCACAGCGTCAGCACGAAGAAGCTCCGATGAAGAGCGTGACCAGACCAGAGGACTCAGGCGACTCAGGTGACGTCCCTCAGACGCTCCGCGGCGGCTACGTGATGCTGCGGCGGTCGGACGCCGCCTCCCAAACACTGAGACTAGCGGAATACGAGGGTTTAACGCAGTGGAGGAAACACTTCAATAAACCAGCGTTTCTTTAACAGGTGCGGGTCATTATGGGGGCGACGGCCTGTTCGGAACATCGGCTTCACGCCTTTATTATTCCAGCTTCTCCTCTTTGCTCGGAGGGCAGAGGAAAAGTTCCCCCCCGCTCATCCCGGGCCCGACATGCGTGTGTTCCTGTAGAACATGTGAAGAAGCGCGGGCGGGAGGGCGGGCGGCCATGTGGCGGCGGCCGCCGCCCCGACCCGTCCACGGCGTGTTTGGGTAAGGGTGGAAATTAAAATAAAATAAAACAAGAAAAAGAAATGAACACGGCGAAAGTCACACAGGGAGAAGGGATGAGAGAGCACAAGAAGAGCGCACGTATGAGTCAAAAGCAGCATGTCTGAGGTCACAGACGTGCGCTGACGTACGTGCTGATGAGTGTGAGCTCCAGCCAGCTCAGTGGGTTAAATATAGCGCCCAGGCACCGATCCCAGCTGACTTTAGCACTACGGTAGCCACCGAGAGCTATATATGCTACGCTGGCGCTGTGCTAACGCTGAAACTGGAGAAGAAGTGAGCGGGGGGGGGGAAAGGGAAGGCCTCGGATTCATGAAAACCCAGCCGCCCACACTCAGGCCTCAGCTGCCAAAAGTTGGGGGGGGGGGGTCAAGCAGTGTGCAGAGTTGAATAGCCGCTTGAGCTACTGCGCAGCGTTAGCCAGCGCAGCGTTAGCCAGCGCGCTAGCCGGCCATTTAGGGTGGTGTGCACGGGGACCGTTCCACGTGCATCGGTGGGCTCATCACCACTGTAGAATATTAGCAGGGGTCAGCTTAAGTTAAATTAAGTTAGTAGACAAGTCTTAAGTAAGTGACCGACGTTCCCATTAGTCGGGAATGTTCAGAACCTGCTCCGAGGTGAGAAGATGCTGCTTTTCCATTCTTTCTTGCATGCAGGAGAATTTAAATCTGACTTTGATTCTGAGACACACATTAAATAATCACCACCTAAAAAACACTTATTTAGCAAAACAAAAAGCCATCAAACCAACCAGTTTTGTCCAGAATAAGAATACCGACGTATCGGTTACAGCAGGTCCATCTGCACGATGTTTCTCCTTCGGTTCTGACCAGCTCGGTTAACACTCACCTCAACCAGCACCTGGTTTCCACGGGCCTGAACTACCCGACGACCCTCAGCAGCAGCTGTTCATGGAACAAACTCCCAGGACTAAACTCTGGGATGAGAGGAAGAGTCCAGCCGCTGAGACCGCCCGGACCGACCAGAACCTCTCCACCCATACGTGGGAGACCCGTTAGCCCGGAATGTCCCAGAATGCACGTGACTACGCGACATCCGTAGGAACAAGCAGCAGGTTTGGGCCCTATGTGGTCACATTACCGGCATCCCAAATGGATCGGTACCGTGGTGACACGACGCAGGCGCTCCTGGGTACCTGCGCGTGCACGTGATGTGCGCAGCTACAGGAGCAGCACGCACGGCATTCCTCGAACGCCTCTTTCTGTTGTGGCTGCGTGCAGCTATCTAGCAGCAGCTCACAGAACCCAGGAGACAGAGGGAGGGGACTTCTGTCCCGGCTCGTCTCCTTCACCAATTAAACTGACGCCAAGAGCCCAAAAGGAGTCAGAACCAGAACCTACGGTCTCTGTAATGTAGCCGTTGGCGACGGACATCGCGTCTGGAGGCTCTAATCCCCCCATTCTCTGAGGATCTGATGAAGACCATCAAAGGGGAAGTTGGGTCCAGGAGTGTGACGGGTCGGGCCCGGGCCGGTCCCGGGCCGCTCTGTCCACCGCTGCTGCTGCCGGGCCCGCGTGGCTCCCTTCAGCAACCACCACAAATAAAGACGGTCTAATTTTGCATTTCAAAGAGGAGGAACCGGGCTCCTTCCAGCCAACAAAGAGGACAACAGCGCTGACATTTGCGACACGTCCTTTGGTCTTTTCAGAGGGAAAATAGTGCTCGCCCACATGAGGTGGGGCAGAACCGGGGCCACTACGCCCAACTGGACGCCTCTCACCTGTCATTTCCTCCAAATGCCACCTGGAGACGGAGCAACCGGGACGAGCTCGCCATCAAACCTCCCGAGTCTTTAACCACGACAACACAAGGGAATATTGAGAAGTTGTCCGCGGAACGAAGGCGCCCGCCACCTACTCGGGCAGGTGGGCGAAGGCGTCCAAAGACCTCAATCGAGGGGGAAACTGCTGCTTCGGTGTCTGGTTGGAGATTGTGACCGAGGCCAAATGCAACCACGGCACCGTCTGCATCAGAGAACCAAGAAGCAAAAAGCAGAAGTGGCTTTTGTGCTGCACAAACACACGCGGGGCCAACCTCCAAAAGTTGCCTCAAAAGTTCCCGAGCTGGAAATCCTAATCTGACGAGCAGCAGCTCCTTCCAAGCGTGGTTCCGAGGGGTGCAGCGGGAGACCACCGCGCGTCCCGGGTCCTGCTGCTCCGCCTCTCGGGTGTAAACAAAGGCGCTACCCGGCCGCCGGGCTCGGAAAGTCCCCCCTCAACCACCGACAGCACCCGGCCAACGGGTCCTCAACAAGTTAAACAGGCAGCCGGAGCAGCCGCACGCCCCCGACAAAGGTGACCCGAGAGCGCCCGGTCCTTACCGCTATCAGCGTGTTATTCCTCTGCTCCGCGGAGGAGGCCGAGTCCGGCTCCGGGTGCTTACTCTGCGGCTGCTTCCCGCTGCCGCCGGCCGACTTCTTGGCCCTCTGCTCCAGCGTGCGCTGGTACAGGCTCACCGTCTCCCTCCGCTCGATGTCCACCTGCTCGGCGTGAGCCTGCTGGTACCTGTTCTCGCAGGTGACGTGGTGTCTCCGGCAGCCCTCTATCCGCTGCCTCAGCCTCTCCACCACCGTGCTGTGCTTAGTGATGCCCACCGCCCCGGGGGGCACCACGCCGCCGGCGGACGGGTTCATAGTGTTGTTGATGCAGAGACTGCCGTTGGGTCCGGCAGCGGGGGAGGCGAAGTCCCCCATCACTGGGACGAGAGGCTGCTATTTTGGAAGAACTTTTCCCCCCGTCAGGTTCACAGCTACAGCCCCCGCCGCTCTCTCCCACCTACCGGCCTTCGCCTCTCCGTCTCCCCCGGAGAGTGTCCAGCGCCCGGGCAGCGGAGGGGGGAAGGCGAAACTAGAGCCGGGGGAGGTTTAAAGGTGCGGGAGCCTCGCAGTCGTGCGTGAGCGTTCCTGTCTCCAAACAAACCTCTCCCGAAAACGCAAATACGAGCCGAGAGAGTCCCAGCACCAGCCGGGAGAAGAGCCGCTGCCAGGCGCCTCGGTGGGGAAATAGAAGCGCGGACGTGTGGATGTTAGCGGTCATACACACGCGAACCGTCCGGCGGAGGAGCAGCGGCGGCGGCGGCGGCAGCAGCGGCAAACTCGCCGTTTCACCGCGTCGTCCTTTGAGAAAAAGTTTTGCTGCCTGAACCGAACGGGCCGTGGAGTTCTCCGAAGAACTTGCATCTCATACGGCTGCAGTCTGAAAGGAATCCCAGGTGAAGGTGGCGTCGGCTCGGGTTCGGGAGCAGAGGCGCCCTCGGTTCGTCCAGTAGCGAAGCGACTGGAGCGGAGATAGGAAGCAGTGGCGGAAGTGTGCGGAGGGTGGGTGGCTGCCGCCTGCCACCATCACAATAATCAGGTCCGCGTCTCCACCATGCCAGCGGAGTGATATCAGGACAGGGCTGAGTAAAACCAGCCAGAGGCTGTGAGCAGCCCGCTGACGGCGGCCGGAAAACCCGGAGTGGAGTCGGCGTCGGGACGGGATTCTGCCAGATTAGCTCCGATAGGCCGCTGTTTTCAGCGTTAAATTGAAGAAATGTTCTTTTTTTTCTAGAATACGTACATTTGGGAAGTAGGTCAGTCATGTAAACGGTGTAATTCCGATATGAGTGTAATTGTGTCGGTTTGGCACAGCACAGATAGATATAGATCCAGAGCAATCGATGCTCAATAGGGCTAACAAAGGCTCATTTGCAGTAATTAAAACAATCGCTACAGAGCTAACATTGTTTTGTTCAAGATCAAAAACGCAAAAAGTCAATGGGCGTTTAAAATCTAATCAGAGAAACAGTCACAACAGAAACAGACGTTTCAGCGAGATGTGGCCAAACAAATCCAATATTTGAAATTGAACTTCAACGTTTTCCAGTGGCATAAGAAGATTTGCACCAATTACGTAAGATTCCAATGGTTTGACGAGGTTTTGTGACACTGGTGGAAGTTAAAAGCACATTATTGTTGACTACTTAGATTTATCTTTCCATTTTAAATCATGGGGGGGGGGGGGGTCTGCTTTACTTAAATATGAAAGTATTTCTCCTGGTGGTGCAGGGAGCTCCTGGGAGAACAGGAAATGTGTGTTTCAAAGGTTTAAAGAGAATTCCCCATTGCGCATGTGTGACGGACGTGCGCGATTGTGCGGCGCGTAAACAGGGGTGGGGGTGGGTGTGTTGCTTTACCTCAGCCCACCACCAGGGGCGCTAGACGGGCTCCTCCTCGAATAAAAACTAGACCATATTTCAGTGGAAGACCAAGAATGTTTTCATTTGAATCCTCAGTAATTTACTGTTTATTCATCTGAAAGGTAAAAATATAAACGAAGTTGTTCCACTGTGTTAGAAAACCGTGGATATTTGACAGGTCTGTGGCAGCGTGGAGGGAATATCTGTGGAAAACCGGAGAATCGCCTCCCTGTTTCGGTGCATTTCATCATCTACCATCTGCCAGAGGAGCCACGAGGATTCTCGTGGAACATCTAAGCTCCCTGCGTTTCGTCTGCGTTTCCTTCGCAAAGAATCAAACGTTTCACTCGACTGATTCTTTGCTCCGTCTCCACCTGCAGGGTTCCGCTGCGACTGGAGTCTTCAGCTGTCACGACCTTCCTCCTGTTAGTCTCCATCATCATCTGCAACGTTCAGCCTCTAGATTAGCACCCTGTGGCTAACAGATGCTAGCAGCCCTTTGCAGTTAGACATTATAACAACAACCAGTACTGATACAGAGAGAGAGATAGATAGATAGATAGATAGATAGATAGATAGATAGATAGATAGATAGGTAGGTAGGTAAGTAGGTAGAGAGAGAGAGAGGTAGGTAGGTAGGTATAAGTAGGTAGTAGATAGAGAGAGAGGTAGGTAGGTAGGTAGGTAGGTAGTAGTAGAGAGAGAGAGAGAGAGGTAGGTAGGTAAGTAGGTAGATAGAGAGAGAGAGAGGAGGTAGGTAGGTAGGTAGAGAGAGAGAGAGAGGTAGGTAGGTAGGTAGGTAGGTAGAGAGAGAGAGAGAGGGTAGGTAGGTAGGTAGGTAGATAGGTAGGTAGGTAGGTAGGTAGGTAGGGAGGAGATAGGTGGTGGGAGGTAGGTAGAGAGAGAGAGAGGTAGGTAGGTAGGTAGGTAGGAGGTAGATAGGGGTAGAGGTAGGTAGGAGTAGGTAGGTAAGTAGGTAGAGAGAGAGAGAGAGGTAGGTTAGTGGTAGGTAGGTAGGTAGTAGGTAGGTAGATAGGTAGTAGGTAGGTAAGTAGGTAGGTGGTAGGTAGGTAGATAGAGAGAGAGAGAGGTAGGTAGGTAGGTAGGTAAGTAGGTAGATAGAGAGAGAGAGAGGTAGGTAGGTAGGTAGGTAGGTAGGTAAGTAGGTAGATAGAGAGAGAGGTGGTAGGTAGGTAGTAGGTAGATAGAGAGGTAGGTAGGAGGTAGTAGGTAAGTAGGTAGAAGAGAGAGAGAGGTAGGTAGGTAGGTAGGTAGGTAGGTAGGTAGGTAGGTAGGTAAGTAGGTAGATAGAGAGAGAGAGGTAGGTAGGTAGGTAGGAGGTAGCTAGGTAGGTAAGTAGGTAGATAGAGAGAGAGAGAGAGGTAGGTAGGTAGGTAGGTAGGTAAGTAGGTAGATAGAGAGAGAGAGGTAGGTAGGTAAGTAGGTAGAGATAGAAGAGAGAGAGAGAGGTAGGTAGGTAGGTAGGTAGGTAGATAGAGAGAGAGAGGTAGGTAGGTAGGTAGAGAGAGAGAGAGAGGTAGGTAGGTAGAGAGAGAGAGAGAGGTAGGTAGGTAAGTAGGTAGATAGAGAGAGAGAGAGAGGTAGGTAGGTAGGTAGATAGAGAGAGAGAGGTAGGTAGGTAGGTAGGAGAGAGAGAGAGGTAGGTAGGTAGATAGGCGAGAGAGGTAGGTAGGTAGGTAGAGAGAGAGAGAGAGGTAGGTAGGTAGAGAGAGAGAGAGAGAGGTAGGTAGGTAGGTAGATCATACCTGTCATTTAGACACTTTTGCCTTTGTTCTAATTGTATACTTCAGTCTTAGTCAGAATGTGGTGTGTGTGTGTGTGTCTGTGGTGTGTGTGTGTGCGTGCGCAGGTGTGTGTGTGTGTGTGTGTGTGTGTGTTCTTGTAGTTGCTGCACATCGAGTACCAGAAGCTTCATCCCACCAGGAAAGCGAGGACATTTTAGGTGTGTGTGTGTCACTGTGCTCTGGTGCTGCTGCTTTAGTGCTTTAGGAATGAATGGAATGTTGTTTTACACACTGGCGCGTGCACGTGCGCGTGCACACGCGGCGCAGATAATTCGCATTCTTTCACTCGTCTCTTGGCCTCCTTCGCTGCTGCCCGACGGCCGCGGCTGTTTTCTTCCTGCTCACTTCTGCTCTTTGTTCCCGCAGACGTGTGCGAGGTGGAAGTGATCCGAGGGGATCCGCTCCGGGTTGGAGGGGATCCGCTGTGCGCTGTCGCTCTGGAGCCAGTCGGAGACCGTGGTGCCGGTTCATCTGCCCCCCCTCCCAGACTGAGAACGGGTCCAGATGCAGCAGAAACACCACAGAAGAAGAGCAGACTCCGTCCTGCTGTAATGTGGCTTCTTCTGTCTCCAGTTACCACATTGATCCCTGCAGGGTTCTGACACTCGCTCGGACCCTACTGTCCACCTCGTGGTGACCCCTGACCCGGGCTCGATGGCACCCGCGGGGAGAACCGGAGCTCTGCCGCCTCCCTCCTTCCCCTCCCGACGTGTTGCCGGGCGGTTGCACGAGACCGCCTGTCTCTAAATATTTAATGCTTCTGAGAGGGAGATAAAGGGAGAATCGGGGTGGCTGATATATCGACGAGGCCCGGGGAGGGCACAGGACCAGATGGGGGGGGGGGGGGGGGGGGGGGTGAGAAGGAGGGGATGGACAACAGCAGGGAGTGGGGAAGGATGAGAGACAGAGATGTGCTGTAAACACACACACACACACACACACACACACACACACTCTGTCAACATCATGTAACATCCAGTCATTAATCAGGCTCTTCTGGGCCACGTTGGGGGAAACCAGGATGGGAATTATGACCCGCACATTTAAAGAGAGACAGTCACACACACACACCATCACACACACAGTCAGAATTACATTGTTTTCTGCATCATCAGCTCTTTCCAAGAGTCTTATCTCCAAAGGACAACGGCCACAAATATTTCCGGGGGGACCAAACAACAGAGAAAATAAAGATTTTAAAAAAGGAGGGAGAGAGAGGAGGAGGAGGTGGACTGTTGATGGCAGAAGAAAGGTGGAGCAAAAACACCTCCCTTGTAAACAACACACACTCCAACACACACTGGAATCGACACCCACGTGTGCTTGTCATGATCACAAAGGATGCTGGGTAATTATGCTAATCACGCACTAATAAGATGCATGTGCTGTCCTTCATTAAGGAGCAGCATCGGCTCCTCTTTCAAAAGATGGTAATTTTTGAAGCGCACGTAGACACAAACACACACCAGCAAACTTTGATCTGCGTCTCAACCAGAGCCTGACGACAAATGGGACAACACACACACACACTGTCCAAAGAAGACGGCGATTAAACGCTGAAATAAACACTGACACACCACCGTGTGACCGCCGCCCCCTAAATTTAGCCCGTGACCTCATCACGCCACCGAGACGATCTGTGTCCACACAGGTCAGCTGGAGAAGCAGCAACGCCACAGCCTGTTGTCAATAACCACACACACACCCCCACACACACACACTGACTCACAGCACTAACTGGAGATCCTTTAATGACTGTTGTTCGACACTTTCTGGCTGTGTCACGGTGACGCCGCTCCAGATGAAGGCGTCACCGAGATGTTTTCGCCTCTGGAGAACCCAAAAAAAACAAAGCGACGCGGAGAAGCTCCGGCTGGAAGCAGCAGCGAGGACACGGCGGCGGGGCCGATGTGCTGCGGGTGAGCCAGATGTGGCGGCTCGATCCAGAGGACGATCATCGGGAGAGCGGGACGAATAAAAAGCCCATAAAAAGGACGAATCATGAGGAGGAATCGAAGTCTCCGTCCCCGTGAGACAAACTGAGGGGATAAAAAGAACAACCGGGTCTTTGTGTGTAACGCCCGCTCACTTACTCGTCTTTGTGGGTTTCCGCGCACCCGAATACATGCACATTAGTCAGCCGCGGGGTCAAAGGTCAGCTGACTCAGGGCCCTCCACACTTGTGTTCTGTCCTGTGGTTCCGTGACTCTCTGCAGCACAGCTGGATTCATCTGCGTCCCAGACCAGCGCCGCTCCAAAGGGCCCAAATGTCCCGTGTCTGCTGTGTGAGTGTGTGTGTGTGTGTGAGAGTGTGTGTGTGTGTGTGTGTCCCATTGCCTGGCAGTTTGGTGCTGCCAGAGTGGACATCTGGTCTCACACACACACACACACATACACACACACACTCACACACACACTCACACACACACACACACACACACACACACACACACACACGCACATGCACATGCGCACGCACACAGGCCAAGATAAAGATCAGACAAACATATTGGGAGTTTTGTTTGAGGCTGTAGCTTTAGCACCAGAGCTGCCAAGTGTGCTCCTTTAGTCTCCTTCCCTGTGTGTGATCAGGCTGATCCCAGATCAGCCCTCTGATGGAGCTGGTCACGTCTGGACCAGGAAGAGACAGCCGGGACTTTATTCTCCAGCATACGTGCACAAACGCGTAAAACAGAACCCAAGCCAGTGGAAACAGCGTCAACCTGTCCTGGGTCAACATCAACACATCCACCAGAGGAGCAAACACGTCCTTCACGCAGCAGAACCGCTAATTATCATCTGCTCTGTCTAAACACACATTAACTGCTGTCAGACTCCCAGTTAAAGCGTTGCTGCTCTTTTGTTGCACATTTTCCCACCCTAACTATGGCAACACTACGGCGTCGGCCTCTGAAATCGTCTCTAATATCATCTAATTTCAGGACATTGACCCCAACTTGAGGAGACCGACCATCAGGTCTCTGAAGCGCAGTATCCAACGGTGTCCACAAGGGGGCAGCCACACTTTTGTCCTTTAATTTGCTTTATCACAGGCCAACAAAGTCAGAGAGAGTGACAACAACCATAGATTCACCTGCATTATATGGTTATAAGTGATTAATAGACAAACGGGGAAACAGAAACACACGTCCTCACTTTCCAGGTTAATATGTAGCTGGGTGTGTCTGCATACTGATGCAAATCTTCCCCGTATAATCCCTTTCTTTAGACTCAAACTTTGACCCCTTGACAGTTTTCCTTGTTGGGTGGCCAGTCTTCTGTTTGGGCTCAGCGGTTGCCATGACAACACTGTAACCCGAGCCACCTGTCAGGTAGGAAAGGAGGACACACTGATGTGAATGATTCATGCATGCGGCAGGCGAGAGCCAGAGCGAAAGAATATAAGTCAGAAAAGGAGAGAAGGATGATAAGAGCGAGACATCCTGGACATCCTGGACATCTTGGACATGGATGGGTGATTGTCTGAAACCCAAAAGGAGATGGTGGAGCGTGAGGAGACCCCAGACATGGAGGCTGAGGTGAATGAAGAGGACGGGACCTTCATTAACATCTCCCTGGCGGACGATCCCGGTAGGCCTCGTCAGATCAGAAACGTAAACATTTATAGTGGCTAATGCAGAGCTGTTGCGGCTCCTCGCTTATGGTTTGTGTCTGAGCAAAGTCCAGTCAGGCGGCAGCGAAAAGCCTGTAAAACCAGTGTTCTGCTGACGTGAACAGGACTGAGGTGGAGGTGTGGCTCCACTGGTTTGATCACGGGGACCAGCACGTCCTTAAACTGGCAGGACGCTGTTCAGGCTAAACTCAACCACACATGTATACAAATAAACAACATTCTATTGTCTCATATGTCAGGTAAACGAGCTCATCTTAATCGGACCTCATGCCCTCTTCACATAAATAAGTCAAGAAGACAAGAAAACAACAAATATACTCATATATGTTTATTTCCCCAGGCGAATAAAAACAAACAGCGTCATTTTTAGGCTGGACATAAAATAAAAAAAACAGCTCAGGTGCGTTAAAAGTGAAGGGAACGATCAGCAGGTCCTCACAAGTGCGGTAAAAGACGCGCGGGCGCCCCCTGCTGGGCGACGGTGTGACGCACACAAAGTGACGACATGATGACGCTGATGAGTGAAGCGTGAAATATCATCATCTTCATCATCCCCGCACCGTCACGGAGATTCCGCTGTGTTTACTGCCCATCTGTGTTTACAGGACAACATATATCGAAACTCGGGTGAGCAAACTGTGTATTTCCAGCGATGCGTCACCGGAACCGTTCGTTGCTTGAACAATTAGCTCGTGGCCATTCCCAACATTTGCGGTTTTCAGGGTATTTTTTGTCGCTAAGTTGTCGCTGTTTTCACGTAGAACAACTTTATGCTGCTTTCTGACTTGACGTTGTTTTCGAGAGGACACTTTGCTGCATTTGATGCTGACGTAGTTTGTTTTGCGGCGCTCTGCAGCTAGCAGCAGTGACTGTTAGCTCACAGTGCTAACACATCTGAGCCCATTATCGGACACGTCCAGTCCTTCCGTCAAATCGAGTGTTTGGAAGAAGGATTGACTCGACACTCCACTGTACGATCTCCTCCAACACGTTTCCAAATTCAGTAGCCCCCATCTAGGATTTGTCGACTTACATTCTGGAAATTCTTGTGGGTGCTGGGAGTGATGGAGACGCCAGTGAGGGTCCGGAAGTGCTGCAGATGTGACCAGCTGAGTCGGTGAAAGTCAACCAAGTGCTGTTTCAAAGCCGTTGGGATGTTTCAAAGCACCAAACCAAAGCAGCCAGTGGACGGCAGCCTCTTATTTATGTCCTCCGGCGGGTCTGGTTAAAAGAGAAGCCATTACTGCCACAAATATGCCACGATTAACCAGCTAATGGGTGTTTAATGACAGTGCATGAAGCATCACAAAGCTGATGCAGATCATGGCTGTGTTGAAATCAGATCTATTAATGTGCAAGTTCCTGTCCAGCAGCATCACATCTCTGTTGTGCTCCACTTGCAGCAGACAGCAGATCCTCCAGGCTGTATCCAACAGAGGAGAACCAGCGCGTCACCATGAACTGCGACCTCGACGGTTCGCCCGCCGCCGCCCGCCAACCTTCGTGCCAGTGAGGTCAATCATGGAACGAGAACGTGATTGGACGAGTGTTTGTCTTACAGGTGATGTGGAGAACCAGGTGGAATTGGAGGAAAAGACAAGGTTGATAAACCAGGTACTGGAGCTTCAGCACACACTTGAAGGTAACAGCACACACACACACACACACACACACACAGAGTTGTGACCAGGTTCTGGACCTTTTTGTTCCCTCTCTTCGTGCAGACCTGTCGGCGCGCGTCGACGCCGTCAAGGAGGAGAATCTGAAGCTAAAGTCGGAGAACCAGGTTCTGGGTCAGTACATTGAGAACCTCATGTCCGCGTCCAGTGTGTTCCAGGCCACCGACACCAAGGCCAAACGGAAATGATCCCCCTGGCGGAGGAACCCGAGAGGAATCTACCCTGGGGGAGGGAGGGGGGCTGTTTTCTTAGTTGTGTGATGCTACTAATTTAATAATTAAAATTCTTAAGGTGTTTTAACGAAGCAAGGTTCAGTTGTGTAGGTTCCGAGTGTGTCGCTGTCTAACCGACCAAGTATTCTCATCCTGAACATTTTAGCTTTTATTTTTGTAAATGTTTGGTTTTTTTTCTTTTTAACTTGAGCAGTTTTTGTCAGGTCTGAGATGTCGTTGGATGTATATAACGCATGACTTTATGCTTCAGTAATAAACTCCTGGATGGGTCACGCCTCTGCGGTGGCTTTATTGCACGTAAAGAAACGCCGTGAAACCCTAAAAACACATTTATGAAGGAACAGGAGCATCATGGTGGGAGGGTGGAGGAGCTACTTAGGAGCATTAGATGTTTGTATTGGGGGGGGGGGGGTGCAGAGACTGTAAACAGGCTGAGTGCTATTGATCCACACCGGACGCTGGGCCCTCCAGCAATGCATCCTGGGAAATGGCAGGTGAAAATGTGTAAGCTCAGGCAACACGTCAGTAGTAAATTAATTTAATTCCAACAGCAATGTACAGTTTGCAAATGTAAACGGGGCAGACGCTGGGAAACTACCGAGCACCTTCGGAACGCCGGACTCTGCCTGGAATCACAACACTGCAGCGGCAGGTTCAACAGATAACGCAGGTTATCGGTGTTTGTCTTCTGAAGTGGAACTCCAGAAGGAAAGGAAAGGAAAGGAAGTGATGCTTCTTCAACTTGCCTAACATCTAAACGGAACACTTAAGAGGTAAACGTCCAAAAGAGCTCAAACTAGCCCCAACTAGCGGGAGGACTTAACCAGACCATCACCAGCTGCTGCTGCTCTCATGAGAAAGACGGACGACCTGTAAAGCCTTGGAGATCCGCTGGAGAAGGGGAGCAGGACTAGAGGGGAGGATGAGGGGGGGGGGGGGGACACACAGCTCTGGGGGGGGGCAGGCTACCCAGCGGCCTCCATTCAGAGGAGGGGAGCAGCAGCAGATGAGCGTCCACCTGCTCCACATCAGGGAGAAGCAACACACCAGCTTCATCTCCTCAGTCTTTCCGTGCTCTCCTCTTCCTCGTGGTTTGTTTGGGGCTCTCCTGCGTGGCCTCCTCCTCCTCCTCCTCCTCCCCCTGCAAACAGGAAGCTCCTCAGGTCGCGTGCAAAAATGGCCGACTGAGCTGTCAATGCTCAGGACGTGGCGCCGTTAAAATAATTACAGTGATACGGGAATCTTAATGTCACCGACCTCGTGGTCTAATGGCTGCTGTGCTGTGCTTTCCTCCTCCTCCTTCTCCTCTTCTCCCTCCTCCTCCTCCTCCTCCTCATCCATCAGATCCTCTGCATCATCTTCGATATCTTCATCCTCCTCAGCGGCTTCTGTTGTTTTTCAGAGGAGAACAAATGTGACAGCAGCAGAGACAAAGAGCTAATTTAATAATCATAACCACGCTGGCAGAAGACGCTGGACCAACCAGCAGCCGCTGTAGCCTCGGTAGCCTCGGCCTCTTTGTCTTCTTTATTGGCTGCACCCTCCTCTTCCTCCTCCTCCTCTTCCTCCTCTTCCACATTAGCCTGTGGAAGGTCCGTTTTCTTATATGCGTAGCCATCATCTGCTTTCTAGAAGAAATCCACAAAACAGAATCCAAGTCATGTCTGGAAGATGCTGTTTTTAAAGCAGCCGTTGCTCTTGTTGGAGTTCTTCCTACCTTTGGCCAGCAGAAGAGCACCAGCAGGCCGACGGGCAGCCCCACCGTCAGCAGGTAGATGATCCAGAGCCAGGGCCGCTCCTCTGCTGCCGTCATCAGCTGAGCAAAAATCCCCGGCTGGGTGGTCGGCACATGGAGCAAGAACGAGAGTGCACGTGAGACGCTTGGACCGGCGGCCCACACGCGCTCGCAGGGACGAGACCGGGCTCACCTCGTTGGCGCTGGCCACCAGCTTCTTCAGCCCCCAGCTGTCCGAGGCCCAGCGGTCGGCCACCTCCTTCTGAGAGGTGATGATGAAGTTGTCAAAGTAAATGTCTGAGGTCATGGACCACAGCTCCAGGCCCAGGGCTTTGATGGGAGTCATCTTAAATGGCTGCAGGTCTTCGAAATAGTCCGGGTTGCTGATCTTGCGCGGCTTCCAGGCTCCCTTACCAGAACGAAACGATCGTTTTTGGGATGTTTCAAATGCAAACGTAGAAAATCCAATTCAGACCAATTTACCTGATAGTTGGGGTTGTCTACCAGAGGGGCTTTCCACTTGCCCTTGTACTCCAGATTGTTGATCATGGGGCGCTTCCATTTGCCACAACCGGGCGCAGTCTCGCAGGCCGGGTTGGGAATCTGAGGGGCTTCCCACTCTCCGTCCATCTCCTCGTCCCTGCACACAACCATTTCAACAGCTGAGATCCTGCCCTGGAAGAGCGCCGCTCTAAGATGACCACGGGGGTTCGTCTGCCCACCAGTCCTCCGGCTTCTCAGCATTTGGGTCGGGGATGAAGTCCGATTCCTCGTCCAGCCAGCCTTCGGGCTTGACGGCGTCGGGGTCTTCGATTTTTGCCGGAGCATCTTCATCCCTGAGGAACACAACGTGATCGGGAACATTAGCTTCTCGGGGCGCTGACGTTTGGACGCGAGTGGTTCTGAGTGGTCACCAGTCGTCAGGCTTCACAGCCTCCGGGTCGGGAATCTTGGCCCTCTCGTCCCAGTCCTGAGGCTTGGAGTCGGCGGGATCGTCGATCTCTTTGAGGGGGTTTACCGGAGGCACCACGTCGTGCAGGAGGCTGCCGTGGCTGACGCTGGACTGGTCGATGAACATCTCATAGCTGTTGTCTGGGTTCAGGACTGACCGAGAGAACGCGTGCGTTGTAAAAACGTGCAGACGACGGCAGCAAATGGGGGGGGGGGGGGAGTGTGACGCACCCAGAGTGTAGAGGTGTGTCTTCCGGTCTGTGTAGAACTTCTTGAGATCCACATCAGGCCTCTTGGCGTGTTTCTCTTCCCAGTCTTTGTTCAGAGGGTTCTGGTGGCGGAAGATGAAGTGCAGCTTGTAGTCCTCGCCACACTTGTCCGGTCCGAACATGATAGTGTACGGCGTACGGTCCTGAAACTGCTCCTAGAGCAAAACAACAGAGGCTTCCATTCACCCAATTTACCCATGTTCTATTATTTGCCCTTTTCTGAGTAGAAAACAGGGTAGAATGGTCCAACTCTCTTAATCTGTCTCCGCAGCTATTGCAGGGCTCTGTTCAGGGAGGAGGTTCCTCTAGACGTTGACACTCTATTTCTTACCAAAACAACCTACTGTAGTACTCATGAGCAGTACTCTGAAGCCATCTGTACCCACCAGAGTGAGACTGCCGGTGTCTGAAAGCAGTTTGATGTACGCTCCGCCACAGTCGATACCATCTTGGAAATTCACCTCATACCTGCACGGCCATCACAGAAGAGCCCGTTATTTTATTATTTTATTTTATCTGACGTGGTGCGGCACCGGGCGGCTGCACCACACGCGGCAGAACTCACTGAACAACCAGAGGCTCGTCTTTGAAGACAAAAGGTCTGGCTAGCATAGCGGCGATAGCGTGGTGTTTCGCACGAGATTTCAGCACCAGACCCTGGTCTCCAGGAACCCTGTTCTCCTTCAGCTGCTCCACGGCCCACTTCCCTACAACAAGAGATCAACGTTCAACAAAAGGAATCCTCTTGGTTTCCCTTCTGGGAGGATATCAACCAGAATTTCACCAACCATCGTATTTGGAGATTTCTTCATCGGCGTCGCCCTTGACAGTTTTTGACAGCTGCCATCTGAGGACACAAGCGTCACAGTTTGCTACCACACGCTCACCAAGACAGGAGAATTTGGAAATGCGGTGACATTTTAGAGGGGTCTCAAAGTAATTTACCTTTCCAGGGATCCGTCGTCAAATGTCTCCACAAAGTAGACATCTCCAGTGGGGACAGGAGTCTTATATATTACCTGGTGCACAAGGAGGAGGAGGTCACATCCAGCCCGGCGGGTACTACTTTTAAATTTTAGTCTGAAATACTGTCCACCACTCACCTGGAAAGAGACATTCTCATCTCCACCATCCTTCCCACTCACGTCCACCTCCTCTTCCTCCTCTGCCACCAGAACCTTCAACTCCTCTTCATTCAAGCTCAGCTCATCGGCGTCTGAAACTTGGACGTCCGACTCCTCGTCCTGAGCCCTAATTGCTGTGGCAACCAGGGAGGTGAGGAGAAGGACGCGCCATATCCAGCCTCTATCCACCTTCATCTGAGGAGTTTAAAAACAGCAGAGGGTAAAGCAGGGGTGCCAGAGGTGTGTGTGAGTGTGTGTGTGTGTGTATAGGAGGATGAGGGAGAGATTGATAGTTATTTATGGCCAGCAATGTGGTCCGGTGAGTGTGTTCAGGAGGACATAGATGGTATAAATAGAGAACAAGTGTGTGAGCCAGAGAAAAGCTCAATGTCCCTTCTGTCAGTTTCTTCACCATCATCCTTAACTTGCTTTTCTATCTTGTATCTAGCTATAATTATGCCTTTCTTACATTCCCTTTAGCCCCAAATCGAATAATTTGCTTATTAATTACTAGTCTCAATTAACAAAATAGTCTCAATTTGAGTCGCTGTTTTGTGATAATTGCTTATTTTGTTCGTAAAGACCAAAACCCCATAAACTCATGGCCATTTAAAGGCAATCTATCAACGCTATATGCATATAGTTCATTTATATTTAGCTTAATTAACGGTAGCATGTTAGCTTGGTAAATTAGCAGCGATGTCTCGCGGTCATCGATCGATAGAATGAATGAGCGCAGAAAACGTACCTCGAGCTTTGCTGCTCTCGGGGGGAAAAAAGAAGAAAAATACAACCGAATATCTGGCGACTGGTCTTCCGAACACACCGCTGCGAGGGAGGGAAAAAACACGCGCTTTTTTGGCAGCCAAAGATGCAGCGCGGCCGATATTTCGGCCGAGATAACGGTCAGTGGCCCCTGTCAGTGCCCCGGAACCCGATCTGCGCCATATCGCGTCTGCGCATGCGCAAACCACTTTCTCCGTCTCTCTCTCTCTCACACACACGCACATACACACGCACGCACACAGAGTCCCTTTTCAGTTGTTTTGCTATCATCTAAACTTGTCACATGACGTCCTTGGCGGGCGTTATTGCGTTTGGCTACTGCAAAAATACCAAATGTGACATCATTTTTGTTTTTTCCATTTCATGTTGCAACCCGACCCTATTCGTTATTTGAACTGAGGGTTTATTCTGAGTATCTGACATGAATAGGAATGAATGGAAAGGCCACATGAGCCCTCCAGAATACCATTTTCTGAATTTTTTTGGGGGTTTTTCTATTCTGTAATTTACATTCTTTTACAAATCTATGGTTCCTTTAGTCTGCTACTATCGGAATAATTTGTGTTTTGGAATGTCTGTATGTTTCTATGTTTCCATATTGAATTGCTTATTAAACAAAAAAAGTCAAAGGACTTCTATAGTTATGCAGGATTTGGCCAAGTATAAAAATAATTACTTTAACAATGTGAAACGCTGTTTTGTGTTATGAACCGGAAACGAATTTTTTTTGGTCTTGTGAATTTATCATAAACTCTGGAAAAACCACCATGTATCATATTATCAGCACCACATTCGACTTTTAGTTTTATACCAATAATGAGTTTTCAACAGTGTGTTTTTGTTCATATTTGTGATATGAATAAAGTCTTGGGATCAAAAAAAATCCTGACGTCGAATGATCTGCGCAAGCGCACAAGAGTGGCGACCCAAACCACGCCCCCTCGCTTTCGGCCCCGCCTCCCTCGGGCCCTGATTGGCTTTAGTCTTTTCAGTTCGTAAGCTAAATTAAAGTCTGTTAATAAAAGAAACAAACCCTGAGGCATTTCTATACACTAATGTAATGTAATGTAAACACTATGGGTGGATTCATTCGGCACAAGGACACAGATGCTAATGCCCGTTAACTAGCAAATTTAATCCCCAAACCAAAAATGTTCGAGTAATAAACAATCATTACAGAAATGTAGAAGGATGAAATCGTTGCCCCCGAATCTTTGAGATATTCTTCATCTCCCCATTGTCTTGACTTACACACAGCATCTTCATTTTTGGAGCGAGTCTCTTATAGAAAAATAATATTAGCGTAGCTGTCGCCGAAATACAGCAGAAAAGAAGGATATGACGATTACAAGCGCTTTTGTTGTGAAAGCGTCTCGTGTACTTCCGGGTCAGAGTTGAAACGAATTGAAACAAGAGCACGTTTATGCCCATTCTTTGAGTGTATTTAGGAAAATAATATTGGGAGTAAAGTGAGGCAGGATGAAGGACACCCCGCTGTCGAACAGTGAACGAGACTTTCTGCTTAAAGCGATCGCGGAGAAAAAGGTGAGAACTTTACAGTCGTGAGGAAGGTGATGAAGTTCACCGAGGAATGCAAATAGAAATATCACCCAATGTCTTCGTGCAGCGCCTGGATGGAAGGCAGACCTACGACTACAGGAGGATCAAGGTCTCGTTTGGGGCTGACTACGGCTGCTGCTTTGTTGAGCTTGGAGAAACAAGGTGAATCTGCTGTCTCCTCACACGTGTTTGGGTTATTTTTTATTCTCCATGTTTCACTTTTAAGACGGCCATCATACAGGTACGTGTGATTGTAAAATCATATGTGCAGGATTCAGGGATCGAAGGAATAAAGACTCCACGTTTCTCCCAAACGTGCAATGTTGTTTTTTTTTGCATTGTTAGACGTCAGACAGAAAATGACAGGATAAACGTGCTGTGCTGTGCAGGGTCATGGCCCAGGTGTCATGTGAGCTGGTCGCGCCTAAAGAGAGTCGACCGAACGAAGGCATCCTGTTCTTCAACATCGAGTTGTCGCCCATGGCCTCACCAGCTTTTGAAGCGGGCAGGTGAAAGAAACAACCAAAATCATGAGCAATTGTTGCACCTTATTCGGTTTCTTGGATTCGACTGTGGGTGAAAGGTCACCGCTGAGGTTGTGCTCCGTTCCTAGACAGTCTGAGTTGTCAGTGAAACTCAACAGACAGCTGGAGCGATGCCTGAGGAACTCCAAGTGCATCGACACCGAGTCTCTGTGTGTGGTGTCTGGAGAAAAGGTGAAACACACACACACACACACACACACACACACACACCACACACACACACAGGTGTGTCATCCTCATCATTGGTGCGGATCATTCGTCGGCCTGTTTAGGTGTGGCAGATCAGGGTGGACGTTCACCTGCTGAACCACGATGGGAACCTGATGGACGCCGCCAGCATCGCCGCCATCACAGCGCTGAGCCATTTCCGCCGCCCAGACGTCAGCAGCGTGGGAGAAGAGATCACAGTGGTGAGCTGGCGCACGCCTCGGTTTGTTACCTTTAGCCACAGAGGTGTATTTTTAATGTGTTGGCAGCACGTTGCCTCATAACTAGGGCGTCGTGATTTCATCGTGGCTCACGTGGTGACTGAACAAACCCTCAAACTGTTTTTGCTCTGCTCCTGATTTAGTTCAGTCATGAGGAGAGAGACCCCATCCCTCTGTGCATTTACCACATGCCCATCAGTGTCAGCTTCTCTTTCTTCCAACAAGGGTGAAGAGTGTGTTTTTTTTTCCTCGGCTTTATTACATTACCACTGCAAATAGGGATGGAAATTTAAAAACACACCCAGTAAGAACCTGACCGTAAACCTGCGTGTTTGGCCCACAGCACCTACCTGCTGGTGGACCCCTGTGAGCGGGAGGAACGGGTGATGGATGGTCTCCTCATGATTGCCATGAACAAGCACAGAGAAATCTGCTCCATCCAGTCCAGTGGGGGAATCATGCTCCTGAAAGAGCAGGTGGGCCTTGTTCCTGAGAAAGTCACTCTCACGTCGCTCAAAGTGGGCGAACTTATCACATGTTGACTCCTGTTTTGGCGCTTAAGGTTATGAGATGCAGTAAAATAGCGAGTGTCAAAGTGTCTGAAATCAACGAACTCATCAGCAAGGCTCTAGAGAATGACAAAAGAGCAAGGTAAGCTGCCCCAACACTGGGGAACATCATGTTGTAGTAGGGAGCCGGAGGATTATCAGGAACTCTCCGTCCAGGAAAGCAGGTGAAAGGTGCGGTTATGCAGCGTCATTGCCTCGGGGGCGAATCACAGCGCTGAAAATGGACGAGACCTTGGTGGACATGACGACTGTGATGGACACGGCCAAGGAAATCATTCAGGAAGCAGCGGTCCCCAGTGAACCGTCCTCAGCCAAACACACCAGGGCAGCGTCACCTGTGGTGCCTGCCCCAGGTGTGGGCCAGGTTGGCCTGGGGCTGGAGAACAGCTGGGGCCTGGAGGAGGATGTGGACGAGGAGGATGAAGGCAAGGGTGAGGAAGAACCACAGATGGAAGAGCAGCACCATGAGAGAAAACCCAGGCGTGGAGGTTTGTTCCTGCAATGTTAACACACACGAAAATAGTAATATTGCACTTTCAAAAGTGTGTTTTTCTCTGCAGTAGATGTGGTTGAGATATCTGACAGTGAAGAGGAGGAAGTGGTCATTCTTCATCCCTGATGATGCTCATGTTTCTGGGTAAGGAGATGATGGTTGGAGTTGACCGCACCGTGAAGGGACCCGTCAGAAGTTTGGACGCACCATCTCATTTAATGAGTTTTCCTTATTTTTATTCCACCTCAAATGGAAGCAGCTCATCCCAAACCTTCTCTGCTGGGTTTACTCCTTCTTAGGTTTGATGGCTCCATTATTCATGTAAATTTTGGAAATAATACAAACATAAAAAAACCACCCTGAATGAGGACTGACTGGCGAGAGGCAGAAAACTCCAGAACCAGAATCCAACACAAGAGGACAGCAGCGTCCAAATAGTCAGAAGAATGAAAGCAAAGCCTTCTGGTACCACAGCGCCGTCAGATTAATGTTGCAGTACTGGGAAAGGGAAACTGGCTTCTTACTACGAAGACGTTCTCAGGTTCTATCAGATTCCACTTGGCTTAGGTTCAAACCTCTATGGACACAATTGCACCGGACGTTCTATGTGTTCTATGTGCATGTTCACGTTTTGTATGAAAAAAAATGTTTTAATGATGAATATATGAGGTAAAAAAAACAAAAAACCACATGTGATTCCATTCTTATGTAATAAATAGTTACATAATTTCACATATTGAATGAAAAATAAACTATGGGCTCCATGGGCTCAGCTTTGCACCATGTCACCTGGACAAACTAATAACTGTTAGTTATCATATTGAGTATTATTTCTTGGAGCACGAGTTTAGACACCAATAAAAGAAAATTTTGACCTAATCTTATATCTATTAAAACACACACACAAAAAAAAAAAATCGCGGTGTGGCCCGTACGGGGATCGAACCCGCGACCTTGGCGTTATTAGCACCACGCTCTAACCAACTGAGCTAACCGGCCGCTGCGGAACGAATATTTGCTTTAGTTTTTTGGATGACCGCGGGAGGGATTTGAACTGGTAACCTTGGAAACTTCAGCATACTGTAAAAAAAAAACAACCTACTTTTGATTGTCAAGGAGTTTTATTTCCCTCCAGAAAATGGGAAAATATAAATACTTTGGTAAAAAAAAATTAACAAACCAATATATATTAACAGAAAAACAATTCTTGTATAAAATATTCAACTATTTACGACAAAAATTATTCCCAAACGACTATTGACAAATTATTTTAATGTTTTTTTCACTTCATGCGGGGAACTGTGGACGAGGGCTGGTGGAGTCTGTAGACAAAAAGGAAAAGACGACACTCACATTTGTGGCAATCAGATTTACACTATAATCACATTGCGATCGAATCTGATGTTCAAGTGCTCCCACTGACCAATCACAGCGCTCAATTGTTGGACAACCGGAAAAGCGACATGTTTTCGTGTTTTCATGTTTTCTATTTTCATGTTTTCACAAGTCACTGCTGGCACAGGACATGCCAGCACCACCCCCACCTCCAGCCAGTATCGCTGCCCCAGTAAGTCATTACACAATCCACTTCTCAAATACAACTCAAGCAAACCTAAACCTATAAAACAGCGAAATACAGAGCAATCAAAGTGCAAATGTTGCTCTAATTGTGAAAAATTACAGCAGGCTAATATCTTAAACGCACCAACTCAGGCTCCTTTCCCACCAGAGAGGTGACATTCCATGTCCCTAGAGCCAGTTTATGCAGCCGGGGATCAGACCGCCAAGGTCCCTGCCTCCGGCTGCTACCCAAAACACAATGCATCCGACCCCCTTGGCCCCTCCTGCAGGTGGTGAGCCCACGGGAAGGGGGTCCCATGTTGCCTCTTCGGGCTGTGCCCGGCCGGACTCCATGGGCAGAGGTCCGGCCACCAGGCGCTCGCCAACGTGCCCCACCCCCAGGCCTGGCTCCAGGAGGGGGCCCCGGTGACCCGCATCCGGGCAAGGGAAACCTGGTACCAATGTTGTTATTCATCATCAGGAGGTCTGGGCTACGCTTCGTCTGATCCCTCACCTAGGACCTGTTTGCCATGGGTGGCCCTACCAGGGGCATATAGCCCCAGACAACGGAGCTCCTGGGATCATTGGGACACGCAAACCCCTCCACCACGATAAGGTGGTAGCCCAGGGAGGGGACTTGGACTTGGAAAAGGCTTATGACCGGGTCCGGAAGGTCCCTTGATAAGGGCCGCCCAGTCCCTGAACCAAAGGAGCAGGAGTTTGGTCCGGATAGCCGGTTGTAAGTCGGACTCGTTCCCAGTGAGGGTTGGACTCCGCCAGGGATTCCCTTTGTCACCGCTTCTGTTCATAACGTTTATGGACAGAATTTCTAGGTGCAGCCGGGGAGTGGGGGGTGTCGATTTCGGCGGGCGGACGATCTCGCCAGCAGCTTGATGACGTAGTTCTAACCGATCCCTCGTGGTGAAGAAGGAGCTGAGCCGGAAGGCAAGGCTCTCGATTTACCGGTCGATCTACGTCCCGGTCCTCACCTATGGCCGCCATCAACGCTGGGTGATGGTGATCTGATGTTCAAGTGCTCCCACTGACCAATCACAGCGCTCAATTGTTGGACAACCGGAAAAGCGACATGTTTTCATGTTTTCTATTTTCATGTTTTCACAAGTCACTGCTGGCACAGGACATGCCAGCACCACCCAGCCCCACCTCCAGCCAGTATCGCTGCCCCAGTAAGTCATTACACAATCCACTTCTCAAATACAACTCAAGCAAACCTAAACCTATAAAAACAGAGAAATACAGAGCAATCAAAGTGCAAATGTTGCTCTAATTGTGAAAAATTACAGCAGGCTAATATCTTAAACATCAGATTTCTATTTCTATTTTCTATTTTCCCATTTTCTGGAGGGAAATAAAACTCCTTGACAATCAAAAGTAGGTTTTTTTTGACAGTATGCTGAAGTTTCCAAGGTCATCGGTTCAAATCCCTCCCGCGGTCATCCAAAAAACTAAAACAAATATTAAAAATACTTATTTCTCATCAGACAGCCAGGAATATATAAATATGGGCACAAAAGCCCCCTTTCTCTCTTTTTCTCTTTTTCCTTCTCCCCCCTTTCTTCCCCCCTTTCCTCTCTTCTTCCTCATCAATTTTGGACTATTGTTCCCCAGAGTGCTTACCATGACACCATGGAATCACGTGGGTCCAGCTAGGAGGACCAGAACCTGTTGATTGACGTCGGCACGGCTTCAGAACTGCACAATAGCTTTGGAAAGCCTGTCATGTTCCCAGAGTTGGTGTTCTGGTCTCCAAAGGGTAGTCGGGTTACCAGCCTGGCCGTGCAGGAGCCTCTCAAATGACCAAGCTGGTTGACATTTTCAACCAGCTGCAGAAGGTCAGAGTTAATCACAATACAGGTGCAATGAAACACTTTCAGATGAAGGTTGGAAGCCTAGATGGGAGCATTAATTGAAACCATAAGAGGGTTTTCCTAATTTAAACCTGTGCATATTATATATGATCATTTACTTGTGGACTACTATAGCTCAGAGTATCGTTTCCTTTGACCTATGAACTGCACCGTAATTAGAGCACTCTGATGACTACGTGTTTCACTGTAAATAGATAAAGGGACATACATTTACTAAAGGTTTTCTATTAAACCTCAAACCTCTATTAAACCTTTTTATTTTAAATATTGTATCGTTTATCCATACTTGTGCAATTGTCCCTCTCTCTGGTGGGTTGGTGGGTTGGTGGGTATGTTTAACAGCTGCAGACTAGTTCTTGTCTCATCTTATATCACTCACACTGACATTAATGAGATGGGAAACAGTCATTTGAATCTAAACTTTATTCTTAGTCAACCCCCCATGGGGATTTACAATAACAAAATACATCTTTGCCTATTGGAAAGAGGCAGCCTTCACCAAAATTCAGTATACAAACACAGTTTATGATCACGAGCATGCATAATAGTATAAAACCAAATGTAGTTTAGGGGTAAAAACAATAAAAATACAATGGTAACATACAATTATGGAGTTTGACTCAACAAAGCAAAAACCAAAAGATGCCTGACAATATGAAGGCACTGATGCTGTGGACTGAGGAGAAAAGCTAAGTCAGGCTATATTTTCCATTCCATTCCATTTGCTGCAATACGAAGCACTTTGCAGCTGATGGGAGGGGTTGAAATTAGTGCACACACAACTGGAAAACAATTCTGAATGAAAGGTATCTATTATTTTGAGATAGAGGTGTCTGGTATAGACTGTAAAGATGTCATTTTCAGCTGAGCCGAGTCACTTGTGTAAATCTGCAGCTCCACTTCCTGTCGAGTGAGCAGAGAAGGCGGCAGCACCGATATTCCCACGCGCCTGTTTGTCTCAGCAGCCATTTAGTGAACTTAAATAGGAGCTAAATAGGTCTCGCACTAGTGTATCATATTAGACCCGAATAAACCATTTTATTGATCATTTCATTAAACCTATCTTGACTTTTGAATGCCTGAAACCTGGATCCGAACACCAATCTGATTAATTTTCTTTAAAAGTCCACTTGTCGTACCGAGCCGCTGGAGTTCAGTCTCATATTTGAATTTTGAACCAAAAAGTACTCTTTTATTTTGACATTCAGCCGTCCTTTTGGAACCACACTGGTTCTGTGACCTTTTCTCCATCTCCACAGTGACCATGGGGTCACGGCCACCTCCAGTAAAACTGAGCTGTCAAATTTCATAAACTCATTATCATCAATCTTCCCTATATAAACTACTTCTACTGGATCTACTTTTGTTTACAATATACTTTAAATTTTAAAGTATACTTTAAAAAGTAAAAGACCTCCGCCGGTGAACCTTCACATCTTACACATGACGTCTAACAAAGCAATAACTTGTGGAGTCCTTCACATGTTGAAATACTGCGGCTTTTCAAGCACTCGATGTCACGTTTAACAAACACAAGTGGGAATGGAGTAATTGGTGCTAGAAGTGGAGGTAAAATCTGACGATACGCACGAAGCCGTCTTCGTCGTCTTGTACGCTGCGCCACCTTCGTGTCTCAGCTGACGTGTATGTCACATATGAGATGGGCTCCTGATGAAGAAGTAGGTCTCCAGAGTGTCTGAAGTAAAATCATGTCATACTGAACGGGTGCACATTGCTGTTACCCCCCCGGTAAAACCGAAGCAGACGATCGAACACGTCCACCTCCAGTCGTCTTCCTCCTCTCTGCTCCCATCAGTCTGTTCACAAAGTCGTGGTGCTCAGCATCTGTTTGTCCTCAGAGTTATCGACCTTGGGCTCAGACGTGCGGGCGGGAGACGTCGGCCTGTGCTTGAGCTTGAACGTGTCCCATCTCTCGGGCAGCAGACCCTTGTTGAAAATGAGGGACATCAGCCATGAGACCAGAAGAATGGACAGCATGGAGACAACCATGATGGCAGTACGGAAGGGGAAGTATTGGGTCATCTTCCCCTCTTTGTTGAGCCGACAACCAGGGTACTGGATGACGGGCGGGAGGCCGAGGAGCGGCTCGCCGCTCAGCACCCTCAGCACGATTCCCATCATCAAGCCCACAGCAGCTCCGTAGCTGTTGGACACCTTGGAAAAGAGGATGCAGACCAGCTGAGGGAACATGATGGTGTAGGACATGTCCACGCCCACAAGCCAGAAGACCAGGACGCTGCTGTCCAGAAAGGTGAGACCAGTGCCGGCCAGACCCACAGCCACCACGGAGATACGGATCACCCACTGCATCTCACGGTCCGATGCCTGATGGAGAGACAAGCCAGCGGAGCCGGTGTTACCTCCAGACAGATGTGTTCACACGCCACCGATGCATCGTGAAGATGTCTTCTCCGTCATCCTCACCTGCTTCCTGAAAATGTTCTTGTAGATATTTGAGGAGAACAGCGATGCAGAGGAGAGCAGAGCCGAGTCCATGGAGGACATGACAGCGGCCGCCACCGCTCCGATGCCAATGATGGAGACGTAAGAGGGCACGAGGTACTGCAGAGCAATGGGGAGGATGGCCCCCGCCTGGTCCCGCTCGTATGGGGTCGGCAATCCGTAGCTGGTGGAGTTCCAGTCTGACAGGCACATTAATTCACCAGGAACCATTAGAAACACCACAAACAGTTGAACTGAAGTACCAGTGTGTACCAGTAGAAGCAGCCACGGCGCCCACGAGGATGGACGGGACACCCAGCACCAGGCAAAAGGCTGATGAGGCAAAGCAGGTCACCTGAGCCTGGGTGTAGGATGAGGCTGACAGAATTCTCTGGTAGAATGCCTGGTAGGCCAGGCCCCCCAGAGCCTGGAGAAAAATACACTGTCAAGGCCTGATGTGAGGAAACAAACCCCACGGGATCACCCAAACCCTCTCCTTAAGCACTATAAATAAGCATAAATACGAGTTGTGACCCATATTCACACCGGTCTTGTCTTTGTACATGCAGTATGTATGTGTGTGTGTGTGTGTGTGTGGTGTGTGTGTGTGTGTGTGTGTGTGTGTGTTCAGCAAACATCACATCTTCCGCTCACCAGCAGCATGAAGTCATCAAACCATTTGCCGGCCTCATCCAGCTCCACCGTGCCGACCCAGGGAGCCTGGAAGGTCTGGTTGTAGGCCGTCAGCGAGATGTCCAAAGAGTGAGGGTTGGTCAGCAGGAAAGGGACACACACCCACTGCACGTACAAACACACAGCTTATCTGATCGCGGCCTCTCGGCGAAACTTTCCGCCGGCGAAACTTTCCGCCGGCTCTTGGACATCAGGAGAGTCAAGCAGCACAGTTAGTGCTGGGAAAAGCCGGAACGCTTTTCCAGAGCTTTCCCCATTAGAAGTAAAGGAGGAGGGTGTCATTTTTAGAAAGTTTAATAGGTCATTCTATCACTAAGCCTCTGTTTCCATCCCAAATATTTGCTGAACAGCACGCTGCTGGGTCAAGAGAAGTAAATAAACCAGTCCGTGGAAATAAAACAGGCCATTTATTGGACCTCAACTTCAATATTTTTAACCTCGAGTGTCACACATGCAGATGGGAAGAGATGCTACACACCAGACTGATGAAGATGAGGATGAGCTGGATGACGTCTGTGTAAGCCACAGAGTAAAGGCCCCCCAGGAGTGTGTAGATGATGGCCACTACTGCGGAGATGAGGATGGAGTAGATGTAGGACAGATCCAGGATGACCCTCATGGTTCCACCTGGAACAACAGGGCAGAGCCATGAGCACCGAAGGGCTGATGGAGGTCACACACACACACACACAGACACACACACAGACACACACACAGCTTCATTAGAGACTGGATGAGTGCGTGTTACGCAAGTCTAGTTCGGTCGGGATGGTCCTGTTGCAGGAACCAGTTTTAGCTGGGCATTAGTCATCCGACATTAATAACCGCAGGGTGCACAAACAAGCCAAACCTTTGACCCCCTCCTCTGCCAGAGCGTTTTGGTGTCAGGTATTCGCCAAACATCTTCACGTGTTGAGACATCCACCTCTGGGAACATTAGAAACACGCATAATTTTCACTGTTGGGTGGAAAATGGCCCGAAAGGCCTTCACGGAGGGAACACTTGGTGGCTCCTCCTGGTCATCGTTTCACACCGGAGGGTTTTAAACCGGAAAATCCAGCCGCTTCCATCTGCTCGGCGGGATTTATTCCGCCGGGCAAAGCTGATCTGGGGGTTATCGAGATGGACACAAACACGACCCGGCGGGCGCTGCATGACACAACGTAAACTTTGTAAACAGTTCCTGCTCGGTCGCACACACACACACACACACAGTTTATATTACAAAGTCTCCCAGCAACATTTATGTAGATCAGATTTGCAGTCAAGAGTGTCAAGTGTTGGTGTGTGTGTGTGTGCGTGTGGTGTGTGTCCTTGGAAGAGGTGTGAGGGTCTCCTAAATCTATATTGGTTAAATAGGCTAAGAGGAACATTCCTGCCGACCAGACCTTTTGTGGAACACGGCTGCTCTGATAACACACGCAGGGATTTTATGTTTTACAGAACACAGCAACAGTAAATATTCCTCTTTTAAAACAAGGCTGGAAAAGGAAGACGGCAATAAAATATTGCCCGTAACATTAAGGCGCACACCGTGGAATAATAAAAACAGCAGGAAAAGTTTCTTTGGAATACTTCGTCGGGCATTTGACGTGTGACTTGGGAAGGAAAGGAAACCTTGTCCTGCAAACATGTTTGCAAGAAGCCAGAACAGGTTGTGTTGAGCACCAGTGCGGCGCGTATCGCTGCTGTGTCGTCAGTTACCAGCACCAGCTGGACACGGACCCCAAGGATTAGCTTGCAACGACACATGACGCCTGACTTCACAACCAGCTGTTATTTATCGTAGCTTTAGTGTTGCTAGCTTCCCTCTATTCCAAATTGCACTTCATCACTATATAGCTTATATCAGCCTATATTGGCTTATATCAGGCTACATCAGCTTATATCATCTTATATCAGCCTATATTGACTTATATCAGGCTACATCAGCTTATATCAGGCTACATCAGCTTATATCAGCTTATATCAGCCTATATCAGCTTATATCAGCCTATATCAGCCTATATCAGCTTATATCAGCCTATATCAGCTTATATCAGGCTACATCAGCCTATATCAGCCTATATCAGCCTATATCAGCTTATTAAGATTAAGATTAAGATTAAGATGGACTTTATTCATCCCCGTGGGGAAATTGAATTATAGTAGCAGCGAATGCAGAGTAAAGAGACAGAAAAAAAAAAAAAATACAGATAGATTAGAATGTTATAAGCATATATACAGCATATATTATAAGCATATATATAATATCAGGCTACATCAGTTTATATCAGCCTATATCAGCCTATATCAGCTTATATCAGCCTATATCAGCCTATATCAGCCTATATTATCTTAGAGGTGATCCCAACATAAGTTACCCTCCATATTCTTTCTCACATCTCTGTGTTGTGAGTGTTTGTGCAGATGCACAGATCATCCGTCAGGGTTGCACACGTGCACGCGGGCACACATTTCAGCACCTGGCAGTGTTGCAGGATGAGGTAACTCACCCAGACTGACCAGTGTGCGTGCCACCCACAGGACATCCGCCACCAGGGTTGGGAAGATCAGCACGGTGCTCATAACGTTCCCATACTTCTTCTGGAAAGGGTCCATCATGGTCACGTAATTGTTCTCTCTCATAGGTTTGGCGAAGAAAAACCCACCTGCAGAATCAGAAGGTGTCAAAATGTCAAAATGGAGACACGGGTGAACATTATATTGGACTTGGAAAAAACTGGGAAATGATTTGTGCCGACACCGACGCCCACTGACATGCTGAGGACGTGGACGTGTCAGGGTCAGCTCAACCCTTTGCAGCTGCTCTCGCAGGTCCCAACGCAGGCCCAATTTGTAGGGATGCTATTTTTACCCTTCACACTTGTTAGTGAGCAGAAGTGGGCGGAGGGACATCGACTAGGAGACGATTCTGCAGCTAAATCTCACCTTAACCTTCTAAATGGTTAACTATTGAAATATAAGACACACACCTCAGGTGGGCGGCTACGATAACCGTCGAGAGGCGACGACTTCCTGCCTCACACTTCCTGTTTCCTGTTCTCCACACCTGAATTCCATCCCACTCAAGCTGTGCCAGTGCAGGTGGAGTCATCATACTACAACCCTTGTCCCCATTCAATCACATGTAAAACCGACGGGGGGCTGCGACCCTGCCGGGGCCAGAGCTACGTGTGTTAGCATCCTCCTGGTTACGCATCCAGCACCAAGCCTCGGGCCAGGAAGAGAAACCAGGAGGTGAAGACATGCTTGATGCTCACCTAAGAAGAAGGTCACAATATAAGGGACCGGCATGAGAGCCCAGACTGCCCCCAGAGTTGGGTTATACGTTGCCTCGGCGATGCCCAGGATGAAGCCTCCGCCCACCCACGTTGCTGTTGGGACACAATTCATGAGAGAGAGAATCGCGACTCAATATGAGGCAGAACAGTCCAGGCCCGCGGAGTCTTTACCAGTCAGGGTGAAGATGCCAACCAGCAGGTTAATCTTGCGTCCGGCCAGCAGCGTTATCTCCATGCCATCGCCCGTGCACTTCTTCTCTTCCTTCCTGGAGCGCATGGAGGCCCAGATCCCCGTGCCCAGGACGACCAGATAGAACCCAGCCATCACGATCAGGCCCGGCACGTTCAGAGCCATCTTCTCCTTATTTATTTATTTATATATATATATATATATTTAGATTTATTGTCTCCTGTTTCCTGTGGAGAGATAAAAAAAAAAAGAGAATCGTCCACTTTCAAACAGGCTAAAACAGTTTCACATTTGCTAATTTCCTTAAAAGACACATTGTGAGTTCAGGACAAACGGGCTCGTTTGGCATTTTTGAATTCAAATTTCTACTATTGTCTAGTGTCCCGGTACTTTTCCATTCAGACCGAATCTTCTTTTTAATTCTCTGCTTCTGTGATGGGCTCGGTCAGCTCTTAGCTAACCCAAACACTCCATCATTACTAGCTTGTGTTGTAATATCTGCCCTTTAGTTGGTGGTGAGTGTCAGAAAGTAAAACCAGGTCAACAGTGCGCCTCTGTTGGACAGCAGTCAAAGGAAAGACCTATGAATAAAGATGCTGAGGTGGAGCGGACCAGAAAAGAACCCTCCCAACACCCAACTGAGCTGAGGAGTTACTGTCAAGTAGAAGAACTTAACCAGAAAAACACCGATCTGATGTGAAATATCCATGAAATCTGCTGCTTCTGTCTGCAGTGGAAAACTACTGCTCCTCCAAAAACCCCTCCAGGGCAGATTCAACAAGCGTGCAGCTGTGGGGGCAGCTGATAAAGCCCCGCATGGTGTTGGGCACCGGTTCACTCCTCCACCGCTCTCCCACCTCCATGGAGCTGCGCATGCAGCAGAGCGCGGACATGCGTGCGCGAGCGAGCACCTACCTGAGGCTCCCAAGGTGCCCGGCTCCCCTCTCGGTGATGCTGGGGCCCAGACTGTGTTCAGAGCTCAGGACCAGTGGACGCTGGGGTCCGGGAGGACGACTGGGGGTCTGCTGGAAGACAGAAATAAGGAGGCTCTTCAGAACGGCTCCCCGTCGGTCGGAAAGGATGGAAGAGTCTGCAGTGACCTGGTAGACCCAGTTTTAAAGCGTACTTGGGAGGGGAGGGGTCACTCCAGGGAGGAAAACCACCTCCTGTGCCATCTGCTGGTGGGGCATTGCTGGTAGAGCCAACCAGCCTTGGAGCAAGGCAGGGACGAGGACGGTGTCACAGCGGCCAATCAGGACCGAGACCAAAACATGCTTCACCTCCAGGGAGGAATCCTGATCATAATCTCTCATCGGGCGTAACAAACATGTTCAGTTCAATTCAAACACTCCGTTACTGTTATTGAAGGAGCTTTAAATGAGTCCATTACTTACAGAAGTCCAGCACATTCTGGTGAGCGGAGACTCCAGATCCTTCCCATGTGGGAGTGGATCATCCACGGAGGATTCCTGCTTCCTACCAGCTCCTGACGGGCCGAAAGATTCGGATCAACAAAGCAAGGAGGGGACGGAAGAACGTAATATTGTAAGAGTTGCTAACTAAAGATTCTGGAGTTCTGGAGATCTCAGCTGAGTGGGGATCTCCTGAAGATCCAGCGTGTGATGAGGAAGAGCTCACTGACCTGTGGGAAGGACCCAGTCGTGGTCCATCCTGTTCCGATCAGGACTCTGATCCCTCTGAGACCTGCTAACCATGAGGACAACCAGAGGAACCAGCGGCTTTAATGCTCATTCGTCAAATGGAAATCATCACGTTTGAGCCCAGCCTGTAACGAGAGACTTCACACCCGTTGGGCGAAATGTTGGGCGTCCCGGATCGATGACAGAACGACTCTGAAGCAGCTTTCTGCTCTCAGGCAACAACGTTTAACACCAACGTTGAGGGTTGATCGTTATTAAAGATCAATGTGTCACACGTTGGACGCATAAAGAGGAAATATAACACACAGAAAACAAAAATAAGAGTGTTTAATTTAGAATAGACGACCTGGCGTCAGAATCATGGAGATAAACAAGAAATAAACAGTAATAACAGTGATGAAAAGAGGCTTTATTTTGTGTCTTTGTGAAGCTTCAGCGGAGACGAACGTTCAGGAAGTGATATCCAGTTCCAACTGAGGCTACTCTTCTAAAATAGACTCATCCCCACAACAAACCAGCAGCCTTTTTAGGCTCTACACCTTGTCCACTGCTGTCAGGAGCATTTGGTGACAACCTGACGCTCACTAAAGGTCAGCTGGAGAAGTGCCACCAGATCCAGAACTGTATCTTTGCAGCTTATTCAACTAATCCACTTGGTATCCCTGAAGTGGCGGCCACCAGGTATAGATGTGCCAGGTCCCTGTTCACATCTATAATTGGTTGTTTAGCTGAATTCCTTTCCAAACTCACGGAGCTAAATGTATCGCAGCTGCTGCAGGACGCCAGGCTGCTTACGCAAGAGCAGATTTAGCTCAAAGACCTGAAACTAGCCAGAGATGCCTCACACTTTTCTGGAAAAACACACATAACGGCTCAACATAGCACGACCTAATGTATGGTTAACCCAGCCGGTGGTTGAGGTAACGGCCCACAAAGGCCTCGGAAGAGCCTGCACGTATACACACACGCATATAGGTGCAAACATACAGAATCTGCAGCCCAAAGACACAAACACACTGTTGCTACATGGGTCTGGAAGGGCAGGTTAGCCTTGCACACGGGGTGGATCCGAAGAGCTACATAGAGGCTAACGCCATGGCAACAGTAACAATGGAAGTGAGAAATGCTACACAAACACTGACATCAGCTGCGTATGGAGAGGGTTGTGTTGTGACATCCACAGGCCAAATAGGTTGATTAAAATGAGAAGAGACAAGCTAAAGGCTAACGTGAGGGTCATTTACTGGCTCCAGTTTTGGCCACTTGGCTTCGTTCCCTCTGAAAGCTCCAGATCTGAGCGACTGAGTGCTGCTAATTCTGCTCATTGCTCAGATGGTTCTGGTCCATGGTGCTAACTGCTGAGACCAAGAGCTGCAGACACCCACACGGCTCAGCCAGGTTTCAACCAGCCCAGGTCCAAATCACAGTGTTAGGTTACCTGAAACTAGGCTAACCATGCAGCGCTACAGGTGCTACTGCACTCAGTGTGTGTGTGTGTGTGTGTGTGTGGTGTGTGTGTGTGTGTGTGTGTAATAACAACAAAACCTTGTTTATTCCAGTAAATAAACCATTTATTTAAATAGACACGGCACTCAGGGGGAACCAGGAGATGTTTTGAGGTATTTAGGCATCAAAAGTACTCGTTATACTGGTATTGGTAGGACCTGGTACTGGTACTAGTACTGGTACTGGTACTGGTGAGGACTCCATTCCTACTCAGTCTGAAATAAAGGTGGTTTAGAACATCCTGGTTGGGCTCTGGATGGCAGATATTAGCCACAGAAACGCTGAATAAAGCAAAGCAAAATCTAAATGCCACAAGAGCCGTTCAGTCCTTAACTAAACCAAGTTAAACTAAGAAAATACTGATGAAATCACATAATAATAACTGCATTTTAACAATAAAATGCAAAAAAAAACCTAAAACTGAGAGGAAAAAGGCCAAAGAGATAAACAGTAAAACCAAAAATAAATGACAGGGCACAGTTAGAAAACAGAAAAAATTATAATTGTAGTGAACTATTACACCAGAGGAAATTATAAGTAGTGTAATTAAACGTAAAAAGTAAACACAACAGTAAATAATGTCAACAGGAGTAAAAATGAGTAAAACCTTTAACAGAATCTGTTATTGAACCCTTTGTTCGTTTGCTTCCACAGTTTCACACAATTATAGAAAAGGTCGTTATGACAAGGTTGGATAAACGTATACGCTATTTTAAATAATGGTTAATAATAATAATAATAATAATAATAATAATAATAATAATAATAATAATAATAATAATAAAATATGGACCATAACAGGAAACCACAACTTCTGAGCACCTTCGCTGATTTAAAGACCACAAACTGTTTATATTCTTTATATTTGGATCCTTTTTCCCATCAATTTATGCTGAATGTATTTAAATGAAAAGATCCTAAAAGGAACATTTCAAACTATTGATATTCTGGTCAAAAGGGGCGAAAAATAAAGATTTATTCTTCTCTTCATTAATCGGGGTTGGGCTTTAAATAAGTATAAATCCTTTTTATTCCAGTGAAGCTTGAGCTCACTGTGGGTTTTCCATATTTTAGGGATGTTTTGCTGCTGAAACTGTTTTAAACTGTTTCAGGAACAAAAAAAAAAACCCAAAGAAAATAAAATGTAGGCATTTATTTACATCCCCGGTCGATTCTAAGTCTAATTTTTGTGATCAAGTCCTCAGCATTGGTTGTAAAACGAGTCCCCGCTCGGATTCACCTCCAGCCTCCCTGCTCCGATGGGCGACGTCGCTCCTCGGAACGTCGTCGCTCCTTGGAACGACGTTGCTCCTCGGAACGACGTCGCTCCTCGGAGATCCCCGTATGACGTTGAAAGTGTCCCACCTCTCCGGTAGAAGTCCGTGGTTGAACATGAGGGAAGTCAGCCAGGAGAAGAGCAGGATGCTGAGCAAGGTGGACAGCATGGAGAACGTCCTCACGGGGGCCTTCTGCACGTGCACGCCGTCTTGCAGCGTGCACCCAGGGAGCTGAAGAACGACAGGAAGACCTATGGTGTTCTCACCCAACAGAATCCTCAGAATCAGCCCGATGACGTATCCCACGAAAGCGCCGTAACCGTTAGTGACTTGGAAGAAGAGCACGGCGACCAGGTGAGGGAAGATGAGGGTGTAGGAGATGTCGGCGCCCAGGATCCAGAGGAGCAAGGTGCTGTTGGTGTAGAAGGTGATGGACGTGCCCAGCACCCCCACCACCACCACAGACACGCGAATCACCCACTGCATTTCCCAGTCGGACGCCTGTGGAGGGGAAAGAGACGTGGGTACGTGTGCACGAGGCCGTGCACGAGGCCGACGGGGCGCCGCCACGCACCTGCTTACGGAGAATGTTCTTGTAGATGTTCGAGGAGAAAACCGAAGTGGCCGACAGGAGAGCGGAGTCCGCGGACGACATGACGGCGGCGGAAATGGCTCCGATCCCAACGATGGACAAGAACCAGGGGGTGACGTACTGCAGGGTGAGGGGCAGAATGAAGGTGTTCTGCCCCCGGGCGGCGGGAGACGGAGATCCGTACAGCGTCTGGTTCCAGTCTGTTCAGCACAAACACAGGTGACGCCGCAGCAAACACATACTGGCATGTAATTACACCCCCGTCCAGCAGGGGGCGGAAGTAAAAGTAAAGACTTGTAATATCGGGATTTTACAGAGAAAATGAAGATTCTTCCGTTTTACTGCTGACATTTTCCTTTATTCCCTAGAGGATCGGTGCCTTCATTTTTCCAAAGGTCTTGTGTTAATTATTGATTAAACCCTGATTAATTAATGATTAAACATTCATTTCAGTTATTTCATGTTTCTGTTGTATTTTGTATGGTTCTTGCTGCATTGGTCTTGTTTGTATTGTTTGATGTGACCAATATTGCTGTTAAATGATCTTTAATAAAGGAAAAATAATCTTTTACACACACAACTAATTTAATTAGTAAAAAGAAAATACAATCTGCTACCATCTGCTCAGTCTGCTGGGGTCTGGACTGAGAAGCCCCATGGAGGGGGTTCTGGGGTGCCAGCATGTCCGGGTGCCCTTGAGCAAGGTACCTGAGAATGAGTTGGTGAAATACCTGTGGAAGCCGCGACGGCCCCGACCAAAACCGGAGGAATCCCAAGAATAACCACCACAAAGGCAGCGGCGAAGCAGGTCAGCTGGGCGGTCCGAGATGAGGAAGCAGACAGCGTCCTCTGGTGGAAGCACTGGAAGGAGACACTCCCGAGACCCTGGGGGGGAGGAGGAGGGCCCACACATGAGGTGGAGGGGAGAAGAACGCCCCCTGGTGGCCTAACCAGAGTTCAGCAATGATCCAGGAAGAAATGTGGCCAGCAGGATCCTGCGCCTCCACTCAAACATCTCAGATAAGCTTCTGGATTCAGCTCACCAGCATCAGGAAGTCATCCATCCACTTCCAGACGTCGTCCAGCTCCAGCGTTCCCACCCAGGGCTCCTGGAAGGTGCCGTTGAACGCTGTCTCCAGGATGCTGACGGAGAACGGGCTGGTCAGCAGGAACGGGACGCACAACCACTGCGGGGACGAACACGACGTGGGTGAGACGCTGAGAAGAGGCAACACGCGCCCGGAGACACTCACCAAGCTGAAGAAGGTGAGCGCGAGCTGGATGACGTCGGTGTAGGCCACCGAGTAGAGGCCCCCCAACAGCGTGTAGACGATGGCCACGGCCGATGAGATCCAGACGCAGTAGGCGAAGGGCAGGTCCAGGATGACGCTGACAGTGGCTCCTGGAGAACAAAGAGGGTTGGTGTGCGTGCAGGAGTGTGGCCTTCACGGACCAACAGGAGACAGGTTCACCTAAGCCCAGCAGGGTGGCGGCCACCCATAGGACGTCCATCATGATGGAGGGGAGCACCAGGGCGCCGCTCAGCAGGTTCCCGTACTTGATCTGGAAGGGGTCCATCATGGTGACGTACATCCGCTCCCTCATTGGTTTGGCAAAGAAAAGCCCACCTGAAGCAGATCCTGTCATCAGTTAGTGTTTCACGCTCTAGAACCCGGGGCGCTCAGCACCGCGCCGCTTCTGGACCACGGGGAGGCGGCACCTGGCTCAAGGGCACCTCGGCGGAGCCCCGAAGGGGTTCTGGTGCCTCCCCCTGACTACCAGAACTCCTGGTGGGTGAAGAGGATCCTGGAAAATTGGTCAGCAGCACGAAAGAGGCTGAATTCTGAGTTCGTTTGGGTTCCTCCTTAAAGTGGGTCAAAGTTCTAGAGCATGGGCGTGTGGAGCGGCGCTGGAGCTCGCTGATACGTCAGCGCTGCCAAAGCAAACACGGGATTTCAGGAAGGAACGTTCCAAACCGTTTCCCTTTGGAAGCAGCGCTTTACAGTCTGGCTGAAATCCCAACGGGAATCTGAACTATTTACTGGGAACGCTGCGTCTGATAGCACCAGAGAACACAGCGGGTCAGCGGAGAACCGGGAACATCCGGGCCGAGAAGCTCCGATCGGAGCGGGTCGTCCGTGTTCCTGTTCTCTTCCTACGGGAGAAAAGAGCTAAAAACCCTGACGAGCCGAGTTCTGTTGGAAGAGAACCGATCAGATAAACAACATTTCTGAGCCAGAACGTTGTGAACGGACCCGTGTTCTGGTCCAGAGGGGACACTCCCAGTCCAGCTCCGCGGCACCAGCGGTGGCGCTGACTGGGAGGCCTCGGCGCCGGTCCAGAGGGGAACGCCGACCGTTTCTGAGATCCAGGTTCTGAGAAGAGCAGAACCTGGACCTGCTGTAGTGTCTGACGTGTCTTACCAAATATGAAGGCCATGGAGTACTGGAGCGGCATCAGGGCCCATAATAAGCCCAGCTTGGGAGTGTAGACGGCCTCGGCCACCCCCAGGATGAACCCGCCACCGACCCAGGTGGCTTTACCGGAACCAGGGAGAAGAGGAAAGGTCAGAATTAGCTTCACCGTAAATGAGCCACAGTCTGGCCTCAACGTGCACGTTGGATCGTGCGCGTAAACGTGTGAATTGATTCTTTTCCTCAGGTGAACAACGATGGTGAAAAAGTGCACGTACAGTGCATGTTCTGACACATGTCACATGACCTGAGCCTGTTGTGATAGAAGGGGAGGAGCAGAGATAAGGGAGTAATGGGGGGGGCAGCTGTAAACAGGGAAAAATGGAGGGAATGTTTGGAAAATTAAGGGATTTCTGCCTCTAAAAAAGGAAGAAAATTGCTTGTAGATGGGAGCGAGGCCTGGATGGGGATTAGGTTCTTTGCTTTTGTGCCCCGTAAACGCTTAAGGTGCTTTTTCCACACCGTGTTTGTGACCTTTGGGCCACCAGGAGGAAGTAATTATCTGTTATCATGGATTCACCGGCTTATTGTGCCTAATTATGAGTCTCAAAAATAGGAAATAAGAGCTGTGACTGCAGGCTAACATACCAGTCATGGTGAATATCCCAACGAGTAAGCTAATGCTTCTGTCTCCCAGGAGCACCACCTCGGCCTGATTTCCGTGGCTCTTCCTCTCAGCCTTCCTGGACTTCCGTGCCGCCCAGATTCCCGTTCCCAGGATCAGGATGTAGAAGACAACCACTGCGACCACGCCGGGGACGTTGAGCGCCATGTTGACCGATCGCCCGCCTGCTGACCACAGAGGGGGAGTGATGCCGGAGGGCTGCTGTCCACAGGTGGAGGGTTCACATGAGTGTGTGTGTGTGTGGGGGGGGGAGGTGTGTGTGGGGGGTTCATGTCAGGGACCAACACGCCGTGTTTGTTCTGCAGGTCGTCTGTTTGCACGTTTGGCACCAGAACCGGGTTTGATGGTGACCTTCGCACTCGCCATTTTTGACTCCTGGTGACTGCGCGGAAAACGAAATTCTTAGAATCTGATTGGACACGAGCGTTCGTGGCAGGAGCTGGTGGAGGAACCGTTAGCTTGATCTTGATCAACTTATCTCCCACAAGACAGCAGCAGTCGAGCGTCTGAACACGGAGCAGAGAAGCCCGCCGGGTTTCACCTCCTCTGGGTTTAAACTCCTCTGGGTTAAACTCATCTGGGTTAAACTCATCTGGGTTTAAACTCATCTGGGTTTAAACTCCTCTGGGTTTGAACTCCTCTGGGTTTAAACTCATCTGGGTTAAACTCATCTGGGTTAAAACTCATCTGGGTTAACTCATCTGGGTTAACTCATCTGGGTTTAAACTCCTCTGGGTTTAAACTCCTCTGGGTTTAAACTCCTCTGGGTTTAAACTCATCTGGGTTTAAACTCATCTGGGTTTGGACTCATCTGGGTTAAACTCATCTGGGTTTAAACTCATCTGGGTTTGGACTCATCTGGGTTAAACTCATCTGGGTTTGGACTCATCTGGGTTAAACTCATCTGGGTTAAACTCATCTGGGTTTGGACTCATCTGGGTTTAAACTCATCTGGGTTAAACTCATCTGGGTTTAAACTCATCTGGGTTAAACTCATCTGGGTTTAAAATCATCTGGGTTTAAACTCATCTGGGTTTAAACTCATCTGGGTTAAACTCATCTGGGTTTAAACTCATCTGGGTTTAAACTTCTTCTTCTTGCAACCTTCATTTCATCCCTTGAAACGCCACATTTGCTCTCCGGTCCAGGTTGTGCATGACAGACGTCCGCGCGCGTTCACCTTTCAATTTGCCTCGTTTTCAGAACCCGCGGCCAGTGACGTCACGCGGTTGTTATTTAGGCCCCGCCCACTCCGCCGATATTCATCTCGCCGTCCGTTATAAAACTCCTGGGATGACTTTGACATCATAATCCCACCTGTGGATCGCTGTGATCCACAGGTGGGATTATGATGAGATTATTATTATTATTATTATTCCGATTTATGTAATCCGAAGAGTTCAAGAGAGGCGCGTCAACCGGACAATATGTGAATAATCACGTGATTGTGATCACCAACAACCTACACACACCCGACCACTCTGCCAAAAACAGAAGGAACCGTTAGAAGTCGAGATATGCCAGATATGCACCAGGAAAATGATTTTAAGAAAAGGAAAATCCACCCTCACCGTAAACTCTTGATTTATAAGGATCTTTTGCACATCTGCCCCCCCCATCCCCCCCAGATGTTGCTCACCTTCAAGTTCCTCCCGTCTTTGCCCTGTTGAGGGGTTTCTTCGAACTTGTTCCTGGGGAGGGTATCTCAGGGTAGGCCAACGGGCCAATCAGCTGCAGGCGTGCGTGATGTTTTTGAGACCATCGACCACCCGAACCGCGCACAGGGTCCCCCTGATAAGAGCTTCTCAACTCTCGCGCCGATGCTCACGTCGGCCGCGGGCGCCCCCTTGTGGCCGCGGGCTGTTTTCAGTTTGACAGGTCAACAGGTCACGTGGGAGAGACCTCAAAATTACAAAGGTATCCCTGGAAATGTTGCAATAATTGGACCAAGTGGTGGCATCATTTAACCCAGGACAGCGCTGATGCGTGTGTGTGCAGATGTGTGCGAGGATTTCCACTAAAACCTGCTGCAATCATCAATAACACACAGCTGTGCGCAGCCAAAGAGCATGAAACAAAACAACAAACTCAGAGAGAAACCATGAAGGGGAGAAAACCAAGGATAAAATAGCAGCTCTGCTACAACAGGAAGCCTTTAACCAATAAATAGTAACGACCTTTAATAGTTAATAACAGTCCAACGGTGCTCCAGGTGACCAACACCTGCGCTATTACATCAGTCCAAGGCACATGTGTAAATATATCTACAGACTTTAGAATACATTTAGAATTTTCAAATCTGAGCTGATAAACCACATTTGGAAAACACACACAGACAAAGTAACAGGCAACTTCCTGTTGCTGCGGCCGCCACGCATCAGCATTCGCCACGTTTGCTCTGCCGGATGGAGGCAAAGGTCAGAGGTCGAGTTTGCCAACACTTGAGTAAATATTCAGTCGATCTGCAGATGCACGTCGTTTCAAATCCACGTCGTCTTATAACAGCAGAAGATCCTTCAAGATTCCTAATAAATAAAAATGTGGCTGCAGCGGCGGGTGATTAAATCGTTAAAAACACAAACGAGTACATTCAGAGAGGCTGGAGGGGGCGTGTGGCGCTGGGGGGGCCTTTAGATGCTGCATCGGGCTAACAACAGGCCCCCAGCCTCATCACCGGGGGCACCTCTGGGGGCGGCGTTCCCTGGAGGCGCCGCTCATTTCAGCAGGGGTGTGAGGAAGTGCGAAAGCAGGATCCCGGCGGCCAGGATGGCGAGCATGACCAGCAGCGCGCTGCCGCGCCGCAGCACCAGCTGCGTCCCGGAGAGAAGGTCGCCCACCGTGGTGGTCGTGGTGACGGTCCGCTCCGTTTGAGCCGCGGCCGCCGACGCCCCCTCCGGATCCTTGCAGGCGGCGTCCACGGTGCTGACGCCGGTGTGGCGGCGAGCCGGGCCTGGAAGGACATGAGAGCTGAGCACCCACAACACTGTCACTGACATCAATCGGAACTCCCCGTACCTTCCAAGTCCGTCATCTCTTTGTCCTCGTTGACCTGGATCCCCGCTCTCACCTGGGCCTGGCGGCGACCATCGGAGGAAGAGTTTAGCAACGTTCACCTTTAAATAAACAGCAAATACCGCGACGTGTGATACCTCTTTAGACGCTTTCTGCCAGTCAAGCCTGCACAGATATATGACAAAGAAGGAGGCCTGCATGAAGACGCAGACGGTCAGCCCGGTCCAGAGACCTTCAGGAGAGACCAAGGGAGGGTTTTAGGCTCCGAGACCGACGCTGAAAGGCTGGATTCATCAGATCATGACCACCTGAGTCTCTCACCTATGATGCCCATGTGTGCTGCAAACATCAGGGACACGCCGATGGGGAGGCCGATGAAGTAATGTCCCACCAGGTTGCACAGGGCACCCACCATCTGCTTCCCAGCTCCTCGGAGCACGCCCCCGGTCACGCCCTGGAGGCATCACACACACGTTTACCTCCTCTCTATCGCCACACGCTCGTTGCCCGAACCGGCGTCCGTTCATACCGCGATAGCGTCAGCGAGATGCATGAAGAAAAACACCACCAAGACGGCGGACACCTTCTCCAAAATATCCCTGAAAAACACAGAGATTCCAGGGTGAAGCCGGAGCTCCTCCCACGGAGACCGTTGCCGGGAACGTGGGGGGGCGTGGGGGGAACGTTACTCACGGGTCCGAGGTGAAGATGTGCCCGATGTAGTCCCTCAAGATGACGAAGCAGCCGGCGATGAGGACCGCCATGATGACTGTGAGGAAGCAGAAGCCCCCGATGAGCAAAGCTCTGATACGTTTGAGTGCTGCAGGGGTTTAACACGGCCCAGAAACATTTGATTGACGTGTCTGTTTGGGTCGCTTGCTGCTTCTTACATGTGCAAACCACGGGGACGATGCACGACAGCTTTGCCTGCTCGGGTTTTCCGGCACCGAGCGCGTTCCCGACCCGGACGCTGGCGGCGGCCGACAGGCCCATGGGGACCTACGGGGAAATAAAGGGATTAGTCTTAATTACAGCTGCTTTTCCTGCATCGAAAGGGGAATTCTTTATAAAGAACTACCATGTAGGCTATGACTGTTAGCTCATATGTTATAGACTGAGCTCCCAGGTCAGCTTCGCTAATCAGTCCGGCCAGGAACGCCCCCACCTCGAACAACCACCACTCCAGGCACAGCATCAGCATACTGGGAATAGCCAGTCGGACGAAGGGTCCCCACTCCTGAAGACACTCCAGGGACCAGCCTGTTATTATTCCAAAGATATGAAGATTAGCCGCACGGTTCCACCATAAGTTACAGTATGTACGACTTAATCTGCTTCTGTATGATCAAAGGCCTGAACTGGTCTTTAATGAAGCCACACTGGGGAGAGTTCATTAGCTAATTAACTCGATACCTTCAACGAAGCACTATTGGAACAAGCAGCTCGTGTCTGCGTCTCGTCGGTTAGCGTCTGATTATTGATTTACTGGACTGATTATCTCCCCTGAACTCGTTACAGCAGTAACATTCCTGCGGTTCCCATTTAATTGCTCATCCAACAGCTTCCTGCTGCTGCCACCTCTGCTCCACATCACATTACACAGTTATAGAGGGACGCACGCTCGGTCACACATTAAACCCTCATCCAGGACACTGTGTGAGTAAGACCGGAGGTTTGTGCGTGGAAGGGCTGCAGGACGCACGGCGCCGGGGCGAGCGACCCCGTCACCACCACTCTGGTGATGTCACGGAAGCGAGAGGAGCGGCTCACCGTCCCACGTGGCCTTATGTAAGCCCATCACACAGATGTAGATGAACAGGACCAACGCCTGTATGAACTGCGAGATGGCGTTCGCTGCCGCTGAGCCTCTTTGAGAAAAACAAGAGAAGAAGAAGAGTGCTGAACATTCAGGGTTAGAGGGGAACTCTTCCATCCCATTCCTCAATACTTACGCGACACCCAGCTCCAGGTGAAAGAGCAGCAGATAATTGATGCCAGCGTTGCAGAGGTTGGCGATCGCCCCGGTGACCACCTGAGGCCATATGATTCCCTACAAACACATGACATGGGGTCACTGTTGTTCCTGACCACGCCGCAGCCACCAACGGGCCACCAACCCACCTGGTTCTGGAGGTAGCGGCCTTGCAGCTGGTACATGAACGCGGCCTGTAAAGCAAAGCTGTCAGAACTCCTGCCGCAGATCTGAGATCAGACTAAAGCGGCGAACTCACCGGCAGAGCAGGCATGAAGATCTTCACGTACAGCTGCGTGAGACTGGGAGACACAAGCGACACATGTGAGCACGCGACAGCAACAGCTGCTAGCGTAGCCAGCAGCGGCGCGTTGGGGGGGTCGATAAACACGGGACGCTCGATCAATCAAGGCGGGTTCAAAGGCGGCAGAATCAGGACAAGCGATAAAAAAGAATAAAAGTCCTAACACGAGTTCAGCTTGATTTATGCAGCGTTAACAAAGGGAAGCGTTTGGCAGGGATCTTTTCCCATGACATCACTAGCGTGGTTCTTTAGCTGCTCAGGCCCGGCAGGACCGGTGCTGGTTACCTGGCCACCTCTGGACTCTGTTGAGCAGCCAGTAAAAGGGCTTCGGTGTTGACGAGGACGGCCCAGCAGGGGAAACAGGCCAGTAACAGGATCAGAACCCCCCTCTGAAGAATCACACCGACGCGCTTCAGGTTCCCGCTGCCATACGTCTGCAGCAAAACAGATTAGCATCGCTAAATACCGGGATTGATACCCGGTCACATGATGAAACAAAGTTTATTCTTTCAAGGACCCCCCAGTTCGACCTGCTCCTTCCAGAGGAGGGGCGAAATACCTCCCAGCAGATGTTGACGGCTGATTAAAGGTTAGAGGAAGGCTGAGCGATGATCCCGCCGCTCAGGTCTAAGCAAAATATTTGAAACGATTCCTAAACTGTGCAACAGCGCCGGGGCCAAAGCAAACGGGAAGCAGACAAAGGCTCATTGTTGGCGTGTTTTAGATGGGACCCCAGGAGAACCTGGGAACGCAGCAGTAGGACTTTCTGTCCCGGTTAGACAAACAAAGCCACAGAAAGGTGCACGAGCGCTACCTGAGATATGAGCGTATCGCAGGTTAATGACAAGCCCGTGCCGATGGAGACACCAGTGACGTTGACCACCTGCGGCACACACAGGGGGAATGTGTTAGTGGGGGAGCGGGTTCCTCTCCTGGTTATTTTTCATTTCAGGGCCGGAAGACTCGACGTTCCAGAAGGTGAGAAGGTCTCACCGCGATCGACAGCGACACTCCCGCCAGCTCGGTTTTGCCCAGGTGTCCACAGAAGATAGTGCTGACGAAACTGATCATGAAGGTCATGGTCTGGGAGATCACCTGCAAGCAGACAAAAGGCAGATTCACCTTCATGCAAATCCTGAGCCGATCGGTGATCAAACGACCCATCAGCAGCAGGAAAACGCCAGATAATTACGATTAAATGTGGCCCCCCCGGACCTGGAGTGAAGATATTCCACAGTTTTCTAACTTTGATAACTTTTCTAACAGCTCACCACCGGCCCGGCCAGTTTGAAGAGGTGTCTGAGCTCGTTGCGGTACTCCGGCGGCACGAGCCTCTTCCCGGCCGGGCAGGAGCAGCAGCCTCCCGCGGCCTCCGGGTCGCTGGAGCCTCGGACGGCTCCATTTTCCTTCCCCTCTGTGAACTTCTCACCGGACGCGTCCATGATGCTGCGCTGCCTTCAGTCCCGACTCCTCCGGACGCTCCTCACGTCGGGACTATAGCGGCTCCACGCGGGGTGGGCGGGGCCAGGGGCGGTTCCGTCCTCGCGCCCCTGCTCTTCCGTCCTCGCGGGTTAATATTCAAACAGTTCGACCACGGTTGCGCGCGCCCCACTGACGCAGTTGAGTTTAATTAATTTAATCTAATCAAACAGATTAAGAGGAGCGCTGACGCGGGTGGGTTCTACCGCAGCCCGCCACCAGAGGGAGCCTGTCCGCACTTAAAGGAACCTAAAATGAAAATAAAAGCCTGGTATTTTACATTCGTTACAATTAAAAAGAGATAAATACTGCAGAACGATGTTGTTCTTAGCTGCTTCATCCCTCTCGGGGTCATGTGGAGGGTTCTGGTTCTGTTTATGGGCGAAGGCAGCTCATTGCAGGGCCGTTGGGGGTTGCTGCCTTGCTCAAGGGTACCTTGGTAGTCCCCTTATCCTGGCACCTGATACCAGGACACCTTCCATGTTTCATCCACACCAGAACCCAGAACCCACAGAGCCCAGGCCTCACCGGTCCGAGCTCCCGCCGCCCACTGGCCTGAAACAGAACACAGGATCGTGCAGGTCCATTCGAGTCCGTGCCTTATTTGTGGACCTGCACGGCTCATTGATGTCCTGGAATCTTCAGACGTCACCGTTACACTTTACTTTGGTGAAGGAGTTGCTGCCCTACGAAGCTGTGGTTGCTCGTCTCACACGTCATCTTCTTTGAAGAGCCACCGTGGGGGGGGGGGGGGTGCTGAAGGGGGTCCTGGAGGTCCAGAGTTGGCCTCAGGATTAGCTGCACCTCTTAGCCTATAATCATCGTCCACCTTCACTGAGTTACAGGCAGCAGCCTTGCAGTGTGTCTCTCTGGACTAGACTTTATTATACACACCATGCACTAAACACATTCTCTTGCTTTGTTTAAATCAAATTTACTTGAAGTATTTGAGAATATAAACCAGCTCAGTCTGGAGCGGCGTGGACTGTGGACCGACTCTTAAATCTTAAACTACCTCACACAACAAGTTATATAACAGCTGTGTGTCCTGCGTCATCTTAACGTGACACTCCGATTAATTTTCAACAGTCCCGATCCTGCTGGAATTAAAATTAGCATAAAAAGAATGCAACTGGACAGAGGGAAGGGGTGGGGGGGGGGGGGGCTCAGCTTTGGTTTACCAATAAGAGCAGCTGACGTCTGAGGGCCACAGGCCACAGAAAAAATTAACCTGTGTGTTAATTAAAGCGTCTGCACGGCTGAGGAAGGCGCTCCCAGTGTGGGATCACTGCTGTGTTCTAGCATGAAACTGCAGCCTCATCTTTACCATTGCAAAGCTCACGCACACTTGATCGACTTTATGAGAGAGATTTTAACCTCTCTGGTAGCTCAGAACGGCACTTTATCCATCCCATCAAGAGAGAAAAGAACATTGGATCATGCCAGAGTCCCGCTAGCGTTAGCGAGCGTGAACATACCGTGGAATTTTAATCATTAACACTGTTGTCGTAGAACAAGGACACAAAGGCCAGAAAACTGGACATATTTAAATGACAGATGATTTAAATGCACCTCAGTTGTCCAGTTATGGTCAGTGTTAGATCCATTATATTAAAGTGATCTCTTATTTGCTTTTACCTTGTTATATTCTTTATTCTTGTTATATTGCTTCTCATTACTTAATGTTTCTTATTATTTGCTAATGCTTAATGTTCATGATGCTTGATGTGTCAACTCGAACTTCTCTGGTCAAGGACGACAGAAATGCAGCTGCTGTGGAGAAGTGACCTTGACTGGAGACAGAGCTGCAGGTCATGACCCAGGAGGTGGGTTAGGGTCAGGGCCTGACCCAGGAGGTGTTCTTTTAATCTGTCTGATATGGAAGAATGTGCTGTTTGTGAGCTAAGCTAATCAAATCAGTGAAGACCTACGTATAATCTCACCATTATGATTTACAGTCTTTTGCTTTGTTTGGGACCTGCTATCTTGTGTTTCCCCCCTCCCTTAGACACATTTGAATTCTGTGTAACTAGGAACCTCCTAATTTCAATAAAAGAAGGATGGGGGGAGGTGTGCGTCAGAACGTGTTGGAGATCTGGAACTGAGCACATCTCTCCGTTCTCCTTGCAAGTAAATTTCAAAACTGTTGTCTTTGCCTCATTTGTTTTTCTCGTGTTTCAGGTTGTTTGAACCTGACAGTCAGAGTGGGACAATAATTAGTTTATTGGAGTGTCACGTGACCAGCGGCCTCACCTATGAGGACCATGAGTGTGGCTGCTGTCTGCTGATGGCCAGTGTGTGGAGCACCTGATCCTGATCCACAGGTGGCCGCCATCGTCCTTCTTACCAGGAATATAGGAGATCTGGACATCGTGGGATCATCACACATGTAATTAATGGCTGTGATGTCAGCAGGTGTCAGCAAATGTCATTTGCTCATGTTTGTTGTATTATGAAGGACAGAGAAACATATTCCATGTGTAAAATGTGTAATATTTATATGTGTTGGTCAAACCCTGCTTTAATCAAGCATTCTTCTTCAGCATATGGGTCATATATAACCAGTAACCAGTAACCAACCGCCTATATAACCAAAATGGAAGTTAACCAGCGTCAAGAAAGATCCACAATGGTTTGATCGGCTTTAATGGTGGACGTTGAGGATCACAACGCATCATTCGTCATTTTCCATCATAAGACAAGACTTGGTAGCTCATGACCGCATGCTTTGTGGGCAGTTTTCCATCGTTTGTTCGTTGCCTTCAAGTTACTGCGGGTCTTTGGAATAAAAGAACAGGTCCTTGTTACGCAATCATGGGGGGGGGGACCAACACAAGTTGACTGAAATGTTTCATCTGCAATTGTAAATGCACATAAAAACACACCGTTAGAAATGTGTTCTGAGTATTGCAGTGGTGAAATTGTTCATTTTTCCAGTGCACATGCAGGACCAGTGCAGTCAGTCCACGGAAGCTTGTCAAACATTCCAAGTGAAAATGCCGCAAAGAGACAGCTTATTCCCAACGTTGCATTTGCATAAATGAGTGTCATCGGTTGTTTTAGTGAGGACGTGTTGAGTTCAAAGGCTGCCAGCTGGACAGATGTTCTCAGAACGCACGCTGCGAACGCGTCCACGTGGTGAAAACGTTCACGCCGCCTGTGCTCGCGTTGTCCTTTAGCGCCGCCGTTGACATCTGTCATTAAAATGCACTTAGTGTAGGAGACATACGAGTCCGTTCGGAGCGTCCCGAGGGGGAGGGGGGGGTGTGCATCATCATCATCATCATCAAAAGCTCCGCCTGGACGGGGAATACCCTCTTAAATCCGCCGCTTCACAGTAAACATGGAAAACGAGGAAGGTTCTGGGACACTGGTGTTGGGCAGCATCGCCATCATGCACCACGATTGTCAGCTGATTGACACGGAGGTGTAGAAAGTGTAGAAAGGAGAACGGTTGACACACGGAACCAAAGCCAGGCCCAACCGAAGGAGCACGGGACCAGTCCAAATGGTCAGAAACGGCAGCAAAAGTCCGCATTCCACCGGGAGGAGTAGAAAACATCAACCACACCTTCAAGTGATTTAATCAGTCATCTGGTGATTTCTCCCACCCGATTTTTTTGGTTTTGTAAACGGTAACATTCAGAGACGTCCTCGCCCACGTTGAGAGATATCTGCACCGTCGACCTGCAGCACTTTCGATCCTCTCGGGCGTTCCAAGAGAATCCGAATCCCCGATTCTCCGTGGATCTGAGCCTGAGGCCCAGCAATCCCAAACGCCTTTTGTAATGTAAACATTGTCTTTTCCTCACCTTTACATTCGTGACTTTCTCTCTCTAACAACTTACAAAGAACATGGAATACATTCAAGTGCAGCAGTTCCTGGAATGCCAGCAGCTTTGTAGCTTGCTTAACGACCGTCCTGCTTAACGAGCTCATCATCCTCCATGTGTGGAGCTCGTTGTGAAACAGACACCAGTGACACTTGTGTGTTTCTGAGGTAACTACTTCCTGCTGCTCCCGCCGCTGCTGCACCCCGACCGGAGCTGGTCCCTGGGACGCTCATAGAGCCGTGAGGGTGCGGAACAGCTGCGTGAGGCAGAAGACGGAGGCGGTGAGTGCCGTGCACTGCTTGGCCAACAGCTTCATGCTCAGGTCCTGGCAGCTCCGCCTGCTGCTGACTCGCTCCGCAGCCAGACAGAAGTCTCGGAAGGAGCGGGCCACATCGGCCAGGCCCGCCACCGCTTCCGTATTCCTCCGGTCGCACCTGTCGCACCCTGAGAACAAAAGGCATGTACCTGCTAAGTCCACCAGGGTCCGGAAGCTCTCAGCCAGGGAGTGGAGCATCTCTCCGGGGCTCTGTTCGCCCCCCACCACTTTCTGACAGCCTGACATCAACCGTCTGGCCTCTACCTGGAGAACCCGTTTGTTCTCCGTGAAATGGGCCGGGCAGAACTCCCTCGGGTGGCGAGCAGCCACGCAACGCTCCGTGCTGTTGGTTTCCAGAATGGAAAGCAGCTGATCCACATCTAGACGAAGCACCTGGAAGCCCGCGGGGGGTTCTGGGTAACACTGTTGGCCAAGTCTGCCGAGGGCGTCCCTCTGTGGTCCGGACAGAGGAGGAGCGGAGGCGTCCGAGAGCGGAGAGAGGAGAGGGCTGAGCTCGCACGCAGAGGAGGAGAAAAGGCCGGAGGGAGGGAAAAACGGAGAGATCGAGGACGAGGTGGAAATTAAGGAGGGGATGGGTGAGGACGCCATCAGGGGAACCGCTCCGCAGGCCTGGGTCACGCTGTTCTGGGAGCGGCAGGAGAACTCGAAGACCGTCAGCTCCTCGTCGAAGCTTTCGGTGCTGCCGAAGCAGTTGGTGTAGACCGCTGGGCAGCCACAAGCGTCCAGGGGAACCTGCACCCTTTCCACCACGGACTCGCACCCAGAGGCCAGCAGAGAGTTGCAGCCGGGCTCAGGCTCCAGAGGAGGGGAAGGATCCAGCACGGCTGGAGCCTGGGAGGAATCCTCACAGATAGTAAAGACCCTGCAGTCCGGAGACGAGGGCTTGGACGCGTCTGACGTCTGCCCCCCGAGGCTGCACAGGCCAGCCAACGGCCTGTCGCTACTGGTCCTTTTTACTGTCTGAGCCTGACGATGGAAGGGAAGTCCTGGTCCGTTCATGTTCTGTGTCGTCACTACAACGGGGGAGGATGGGAAGGTCTTTACTGGACCAGGAGTGTCCAGCTTTGGTCCTGAATTGTCTCTGTGGAAGCTGTTGACTATAGAGGCTGGAGGCTGTGTTATTGGTCCCGGGGTGTTCCTGCTAGGTCCGGTATACACATGTTGGCTTTTGGGCTCCATTTGGACGGGCAATGGTGAGTTCGGTGAGGTCGTGTCCATGAAACACTCGCCGTCCACCTCGGAACCCGTGACGGTCGTGTCCGAATCATCCGAGTCCACAGACTCCGCACTGGTGTCCAGTTCCAGGTCTATGGTTTTTGTGACATCGTCGACATCTGTGATGGTGATCCCGACGTTTTCCCCCGTGTCCTGGTGTTCAGCAGGGCTCCGACCCGCTCCGGCCTGGTTCAGGCTCTCCTGGGACTTTGATAAATAGAGCGGCAACTGTTGAATCTTCCCCCTGAGTGTTGAGGCGGATAAACGACCCATGAAGCTCGGAGAACAGGTCTGAAAGAGGAAGCGTGTTGGGGGAGGAGGATCCACATCTTCCGCGACCTTCGTTAAACTGGGAGCAGCCACGAGAGCTGTGAGGCTGCCCACGCTTCTGAGCCTCTCTAGGTTCTCGTGGGAAACACTCTCAGTCGTTGGCTCACTTTTTAATTTCGTACCTGAATAAAAAGTGGGCGATGTGGCATTTGTTGCTGCTCCGAGCTTCGCGGTGATGGAGTGGATGGCGCGATCGTAATCCCGAGTGAACTGGTTCATTCGGGTTTGAGGTTCGGTGTGAGGAGCCGGTAGAGGCTCGTCCGTCCCCGCGGTGGCTGAACTGGTACCGGTGCCGCTCCGGTCCCCTCTGCTCTCACATGAATTAGCGTTGAGGGAATTTCCTGCTTCCTCATCCTCAAAAACATTGTCGGAATTGTTGCTGTCTGTGATCTCATCGCTATTGGTCAGAGTCGGGCTCGGAACGTTAATGGTTCCATCTTCACCAGCGATTGTGGTGACTTCTAAATGGAATTGTGCTTTTCTGGCCTGGCTCTCCCGCCACACTGACAGCTCCGTGGAATTAGGCAAGCACGTCTGCTCTACGCCCTCTTTCCTAACAGCTGGTGGCACCGGAGATGATGGAGGTGGGGGTGGGGGTGGGGGTGACAGAGGGGCCGCCTCCTCTTGCTCGTTTTGCTCCAGGGTGACCAACTGAGCTCCCAAAAGGCCGTTGTGACCCTCTTTGTCCGTGTCCGTCGAGGTCAGGGCCTCTGGCTCTGGCTCAGCACCGATAAAGGTCCGAATGATAGCGAGCTTCTCTACTTCCTTCTTTTCTTCCTCCACCGAGACGTTTGGTAAAAACATGTGGCTTGGGAACAACCCTGGCTCACACGGGGACTCCCGTTTCTCTCCCTCCACGCTGTCTTTTCGGCTGTTCTCCAGCCCGCCCGCTTCCTCTTTTCCATCGCCCCTCCGATCAGAACACTCCTTCCCATCTGGGTCCACCCGACAGCGCACAACGGTTATAGTTGGCGGAGCTACCTTCACTGTAGCAGTGACCGATTTGGATTCCATGGAATCTGGTTCCATTTCCATCTCTCGCTTCCTGGTCTGGCAGGTGAGCTGTGGCTCCCTGGACTGCCCGTGAATGCCAAGACCAGGTGGGGGGGCCTGTCCACGCAGGCTTGCTTTGGACAGGATGGGTTTGGACTCGAGCTGGGAAGGTTCCCCTTCAGAGTGGGTCAGAGAGGAAACAGTTGGACTGGGATTCTCTGTCTGCTCTGAAGGTTCAGGGTCCAAACTCAGCACGTGTGCATCATCACCCGGTGGCCGTTCTGGATCTGGCTGTGGGAAAGACACCCTGGAGGTGTACTCACTGTCCACAAAGGAGCGGCGTTTGCGGGACCTCCTTCTCAGCTTGTACACTGTCTCTCTGGCTCCTCCCTCCTCACTTATTCCCTGACTGTAATCAGCACTTCCATCTTTATCTGCACCGAGGCTTGAAAAGTCCAGTTTCCCCTCTGTGCCAGTACCTGCAAGATAGTAAAAACAAGCTTAACCACAGCTTAAATCCTTATTTACTAAACACATATGAAATTCTCCTCATTACAAACAGTACACATAACCCCAAAATAACTACATGTTGACTATGACTTATGGCCCACAAACAGTGAACAAGCTGATCTGAAAGTGTATAGATAGTTTTTTATTATCATTATGAACTTGAACCACTAGGTGGCAGCACCGGAGCATGTGTGCGCTGAGAGACCAGCAAAGAAAAAGCACCTCGTGATTTGGCTCCTGACGTTGGGTCTTCAGGGGAGGTGAAGCCATCTCTGGCATCAAAGAACTCATCATCTGAGCTGCTGTCTCCAAAGCCCGGTGGTGGCTGGAGGATGGGAATGGGCTCCAGTTCTCTGCCCCCCCCCTCCCACTCACTCGCTGGATCCTGCTGGGGGTGCGAAAGGCTGCGAGCACTGTCGGGGGTGATGTTGGAGCAGAGGTTGTAGTAGCAGCGAGCGTCACCGCGGTCAAAGTTAAAAACACAGTCCGTGTTGGGGGACGGGGAGAGCGACACCGAATGTCCACCTGCACCTTCACCAGATGTTTTCGCCAACTCATCTGGTTCCTTGCGGACCTTCCTCCTCCTCAAATCTGAAAGTACCTCCTCATCATCCTCGCTGGCCTCGGGAGGGCTCGGCAGGAGGTCCGCAAGCCGGGATAGATCGGCAAAACACAGGGAACTGCTGCTGGAACCAAGACTGCCTGCCAGGTCCGTCACGGACGGGGACGCGGGCGTGACCAGCTGGGGTCCGGCTCCTTGGCCAGACCTCTGAGCACCACTCGCTCCTCGGTCAGGTGCTGCGTTCTGGATCAGGGGATGGGAATGTGGGGGCGGAGGAGCGAGGAGGTGGGGCTGCGCGTGTGTGGGAGGGTGGTGATGAAGCTTCAGGGGGGCGGAGGACGAGCAGGAAAGTAAGTCATCTTCCTCCAGAGCATCCAGGGAGTCGCTGGATGGGCTGGTGAGCACGTGGGAGTCGGAGCGACAGGAGTCGGACGCTTCTGATGCTGGCGGCGGCTCCTCTGCCACTGGCGCCTCCTCTCCGCTCCCTAGTTTGACTTCTTTCCCCCCCGAATCGCAGTTTGATACCTCAACGTGCACTTTTTGATCATCTCCACCCTCACTTTCTCTCGTCTTCCTCAGCTGACACCTTTCTCTTTTGTCTTCAGACGTGTCTGCCTTCCCTTTGTCGGTGTTCTGTCTCCTCCTCTCTTTGTCTCTCCGCTTCCTTCCGTCTGGGTCCGAGGACGACCGGACACGTGGGCGGGGCTTCTCATCCTGGGACACCTGAGCCACTAAAGGTTCCATGTCCAAGTCGGAAGAGTCGGAGTCGCTGCCACACCTCGACACATAGCCTGTGAAAACACACAACTCCAGCAGCTGTTTGTCTTGTTTGTCAAAGCTTCGCACACTTCTGAGCTGCTGCTCACTGAATTTTGACAGATTTCTGCACCTTCTTCAGCAGACACCCGGTGCTTTTTGGCGTCATCTATCCAGGGGAAGATGTTGAGGTTGGGGTCGACGAACAGTCGACAGTACCCAGCTATCAGGCAGGACATGTCTTTGGCTGCCACTGACTCCAGCAGCAGTGTGATGGGCTTGAAAGAGAACACGGACAGAGATGATGTTGGACCAGCTGACCGATGAGGGGACAAAACACACGAGACCGGGTTGTGTGTGTGTGAGTGTGTGTGTGTGTGTGTGTGTTCTCTCCTTCCTACCTTGATGTCCTGCAGGTATATTTTGACCAGGCTGACCTTGTCGGACTCGGGCAGCAGCTCGATGCGTGTGATGCTGCTGAACTCGGTGAGGGTGGACAGGATGCTCAGCTTGTGGTTGACCACCTGACTCACGCCGTAGCGCGCTCCCACCAACAACGTCACCATCGACTCCCTGTCCTGGAGCTGGGCGGTGTGAGGGAGAGAGCGATGAAAGGCCGAATAGACACACACACAGGATGAAGAGCGTACCATCATGGTGGCGCTGAAGGACTTCCCTCCGAACGACTTGAGCTCACTCAGCTCCTCCAGGTAATTTATCCGTGCCTGATCGACGGAGAGGCCCCTTTGCTTGGGGTCGTGCTGTGATTGGCTCTTCTTCATGTGGTAGCCGATGGCCTTCCTCAGCTCCTTTTCTCGCATGTTCCTCAACAAAGTGGATGACACAAAGTTGTCGATGCTCCACGTCTTCCTGAAAGAAAGGGGTGAGCCCAGATCGGGAGGAGCTGTCAGTCAGCTGAACTGTATTCAGGATCTGTAAATTTAAAGCCTCCATTAGAGCCAAATCATTTCTATTTTAAAACGCTCTCTGAATGGCTCATTGCTGCTGGGTATAAATAAGTGATGACCAGAATGAAACTCCACTTCACTCTGGATTGAACTCCAGCGTCAGTGTTACTGCGTTTGGTGCACGAGGTCACGCGGCTCACGTCAGAGTCTTCAGGTTGGTCTTGGGCGACTGTCCACAGCTGGCTAATCTCTCCTGGATGTGCAGCGCCGCCAGTCGTAGTGCAGTGTTGCACCTCATCTCCACAGCAAAGCGCTCCTGAAGGACGTCGTTCACCCCCTCCACAAAACACAGACAGCGAGAGTCAGCGCTCATTCGGCAGGACGTGCACACGCACCTCACGGGCCGTCCGGGGTCAGAAACAGGTGAGCGAGTTCAGTGTGAGGTCTACCTGCAGGTAGAGGTACATAAAAGTAGCAGGATCCTGATCCAGCAATGAGTGGAGGTTCTTAGGCATGAAACAAACCCGGAACAGACATCTGTAGTCACGGGCCTCTTTCTTCTGCACCACCTGAACACACGTCCGACATCAGCCCGGTTCTGTTCACGCGGACACCGAGCCGAGCACGTGAGGGTCCGTACCTGCTCGATCCTCTCCTCGTCGTGGAGCAGCAGCAGCTTGGTGACGCCGGGCTGCTGCTCCAGCGCCAGCGCAAAGTGCTCAATCCGGCTCAACGAAAGTTTCTCCTTCAGCGTCATCACGATGTCCTGGCGGAGAGACAAACGTTCGCGCTGAGCCGGGAGCAACAGAAGAAGAAGAACGGACATCGGACATCGTTGGGTACCTTAACTGTGGTGCTCGGCTCAAATTTGAAGGCCTTGGTCTGCCCGTTCTCCAGGTACACCTTCAGAACGTTGGGCAGGAAGAGGAGGGAGTTCCCCTGTGAGCCAGGGAGAAGGAAGGAAGGAAGGAAGGAAGGAAGAGAGAGAGAAGGAAGGCAGAGTTCAAGCCTCAGACTTTTCTTTATTTATTAATGTGGGCGTGACGGCGCCTGGAGGTTTCCATAGTATCGGATTCTTTAACAACGGTAGTTCCTCTGATGCTCGGCGGGAGCCGTCGTCAGGTTTTATTTATCTGCTGTCGTGCGTGGGTTGACGTATTTTATGATTGTTTTGGAGAATTAGTGTTTTCTGTGGGCGCGTCCTCGTTTGGTGACCGTGTGATTGAGCTGACTGGAAACACTCTCCATCTCCGCAGCTCTCATTTTAATGTCTTCTCTACCGTTTCCATGTCTGGATCATCCCCTAATCTGATGTTTGCTGTCCTGTAGAAGCAGGAATTAGAACCGGGGGATGAGTCAGATATCGATCCATTGTGTCTCTGTGATTAGTAATGGGCACTCTGTGGTTTTCCTTATCCAGCCAGTTTCACATCCGCTGGCCTGTGGCGATGGAAATGTATACCACACGTGCAGCCCTGGGCCGTGGCGCTCGTTACTGAGAGCTGGGCTAACTGGCGATGGGTCATAATGAGCCAGCCGACGGCTCGGTGAGTGCACTGGGGTGCCCGACTTGCCTGAGCGTGTCCGTTGACTTCCACCTCCTCTGCAAAATGAACTTTAACCGGGTTCGACCTGAGCTTGGCCCTCTTCTCTGGTGTGATAAAAGATGATTTGGGGCCCTAAAAGAAGAAGGGGGGGAGGGGAAAGTCAGCATCCCTCCAAACTTGCTGATGTCACTAACATGCATCCATTTCCTGTCTGAGCAGGACTGCACACAAACACACACCTATAGAATAAATGATCAGGTCAATGGGTGTCTCATGGGAGGGGGGGTGTTTACGAGGCTGTAATGAGCTGTGATGTAACCTTGGCAACACTTTAGCCTCCCTGACATGTAGATTAATGTGCTTGTCCACAGCTTCCTCTAATCCAGAGAGAAACACCAACAGGGAGGAAATACTGAACTCAAGTATTCTGAAGCTAACAGACAATCCCAACTGAAGTCAGTTTACAGTGTAAATGCACATCTTTGGACCGTGGGGGGGGGGGGACCCAGAGAACCCAGAACCACACATGGAGGCTCAGCAACAGTTGTGTCATCCAGCAGACTCACCAGCATCGTTCTGAGAACTGTCATCGTCAAAGACTCTTGGCATTCCCTGGAACGACAGTTAGCAGCTGTTAATGTGCACACTCGTTGGTTCACACATGATGATCCCGTGTGTGTGTGTGTGTGTGTGTGTGTGTGTGTGTGTGAGACCGCAGCTGTCGGCGGAGACCTGATTATTTCAGCAGCTTGGTCAGGGGTCAGGTCATCGACAGCAACGTTATTGATCTTCACGAGCTGGTCGCCAGAGACGAGCCGGCCGTCTGCAGGACCACCTGGACACACAGAACGGCCCTGTGATGTCATCCACGGGCTGGATTTACCCGATCTCCATTCATCTCACACCGACGGGCCGTTCGCTCCCATCTACTCCTGCATCCTTCTTCACCTCAGTGTCCAACAACAGTGTCACGTGTGAACGTGTTTAGCAGCGACACTGCGCGCGTTTTTCCAGGTCCACAAACACGGGACGCTCGGCACCGAGCCACACTGGATAAATACTGCAGCTTGGGAAAGAACAGCAAATATTGTCTGGTGCTCGTGGCCGTAACGTTCAGAAACATGTTCTTCCAGCCCAAATCACATGTTGTCACCACCACTGGGTTCCAGCAGCCCCCACAGTGGGAATGGGGCAGGATGCTGTGGAGCTCAGTGATCCAGATCCACAGTTGTGGTTCTGATGTCGCAACATCCTCGGTGTCACGACATCCTCCTCTGTTTCTGCACACTCGGTGAGAAAAGTGAAAGCTGCAGCAGGATTAAAAGCCACTTATGGAAACCTAAATCCGATCTCTCTTTCTGTCAGATTCCACACAGCAGAATGCACCACGGTCGGAGCACCCTTGGAATTCCTCTTCCCCGGAGTTCTGAAACCGCTCCGGTCAGCCAGCAGGAGGACGTCTACTCACCATTGCTGCTCAATAAGTGTGCAACAGCAAAACAAACACCGATCTGGAGTTCAGAGTTGGGCACAATCGATCGTGTTTGTATTAAAAGAGATTCAATGAAGCAACTATTGATTAAAGAGCTTTAACTTTGGGGCTCGCCACCGTTTCCGGCTTCCTAACGACCACACATCCTCACTCTTTAGAGTTCAGATGCAGCCTGATCTCCAGAGGGATGCAGGAGGATGAAGCTTCGCCCTGAACTCCTGCACGTCTGGTGAAGCCATTTCACCTCTGCCTCCTTTTGAATTCACATCATGATGTTTGTCCTACCAGGCGTGATGTCCTGCACCAGGATTGGGCTCTGGGTGGTCAGCGTCAGGCCGTGGGAGCGGAGGCCGGGGTCCCGCTGGATCTGGACGGTGAAGCGGAACGAGTAGTTCCTCTGATCCGACAGACTGGACTCTGCTGCCTTCCCGTCCGCCACCCGGTCCCTGCAGAGCATGTGGAGCACGTCACACATGACCCGACCAGAACGATTCAAACAGCACGAGAGTGTTCCGACCTGCTCAGAGAGTGAGACCTGCTGCCCAGGTCCCGGGACCGTCTCAGCCATCGGCCCACCACCTGCTCCACCCGGCTCGTCTTACGCGATGGAGAGCGGCTCCGATCCTGCACCTCCATTTACCTGCGAGGAGGCCGAGGTTAGCAGAGGCATCACACATGCTCCGTGCACGTGCTGGGACGGAGCGGCACCAGTGATGCAGCCACGTTTTCTCCCAGTTGTGTGTGTGTGTGTGTGTGTGTGTGTGGTGTGTGTGTGTGTGTGTGTGTGTGTGTGGCGTCATACCAGCCGATAGAAAGTGTTCTTTCTGAGCTAATTGGTTTTAGTGCACCATGATATCATTAAAGCCATCCAGCGTATGCTCACCATCGTGTTTAGAATCACTAATGACCTTTTTTAACGAGGGTTATTCTGCCCTTTAAACTCTTGATTGAGCATTTTCCTCAGCAAAGCTGACAAACGGGAAGACAAAGTGTCATATAGCAGGATTAGCTTATGACGTGCTCATGATTATATAGGACACGGCCCAATCTTCCCCCCCAGGCGAGCCTTCATTTAGGTCGTGGTGCATTTGGACGTCCAATAAATGCAGCCTCAGCAAATCTGACGGCTGTTTAGTCCGTGTCGTGAGTTCATTAGTGAGATTAGTGAGCCCACACCCACCGAGGTGCAACAGAACCTGGGGAGGAACCGAAGGAGTCCTCCCAAGGATCACTGGGTGATGGGCCAATGAGTGATGGGCCAATGAGTGATGGGCCAATGAGTGATGGGCCAATGAGTGATGGGCCAATGATGATGATGTCAGACGTGTGCTGAGGAATCTCCCGCAGATGGAGGCTGAAGATGGCAGACAGTGGGGAGGGGGGGGGAGAAGAGGGGGAGGAAACAGACGTGAGGAGAGGAGGAGTGGGGTTCAGTGATGGAAGTGCTGGGTGACACAAGCAGACAGTGGTGTCTCTTGGGAGATCCTGAGCACATTATCCATCCATCTGCTGTGAATCCCCCTTCCTTTCACCCCCCCCCCCCCCCCCCCACCCCCATAGCTCTGCTCGCACTTCCACTCTTCTCGGGTTACAGACGTACAGATGCTCCCTGTATCCTCGCTGCTGCAAACGCATGCCTGCATCGGCGCTGCACGCATTCACTCATTCATTCCGACCAGGAGGCACCACAGCCGGTAGCTATGGTAGCTACGGTAGCTGCCGTAGCTACCATAGCTGCTGTAGCTCTGGTAGCTCTGGTAGCTACGGTAGCTCTGGCAGCTGCCGTAGCTACCGTAGCTACCAGAGCTACCAGAGCTGCCGTAGCTACCAGAGCTACCAGAGCTACCAGAGCTGCCGTAGCTACCGTAGCTACCAGAGCTACCAGAGCTACCGTAGCTACCAGAGCTACCAGAGCTACCGTAGCTACCAGAGCTGCCGTAGCTACCGTAGCTACCAGAGCTACCAGAGCTAAGGTAGCTCTGGTAGCTCTGGTAGCTCTGGTAGCTACGGTAGCTATGGCAGCTCTGGTAGCTACGGCAGCTATGGCAGCTCTGGTAGCTCTGGTAGCTACGGTAGCTATGGCAGCTCTGGTAGCTCTGGTAGCTCTGGTAGCTCTGGTAGCTCTGGTAGCTCTGGTAGCTGTGGTAGCTGAGAGGACTGTAGCCGGTTTGGACGAGGAATGAGGTCATTTCTATCTGTTGGGTATTTGAGACGCGTCTGTAAAGTCCAGCATCGAGAGGTCAGAAAGGTGTGATCTATTGATTTTGATTTATGTTTATTTATAGTCCCGCCAGTGCCGCTGGGCGCCGTACCATCGCCATCCCCCCACCGTGCAAAGCTCCTTGGATGTGGCTGTGACGCTGCAAACATATCGACCACATACGTTGCGTATCTGCAGCGTAGCCTCCAAACTCCCCCGCATGGCGCTTAGGGTTAGGGTAGGAGAGGCAAATGGGATTAGGGAGTGTGTCTGTAACGGGGAGCGTGCGTCACCGCCGCTGAGCCAGATTAGAGTCAGATCCAGCTCAGCCTCCCAGGTCTGTGCAGGTGGACAGACCAAAGCCCAGCACTGACACGGCGACCTGATGTCCAGACAACACTGGTGTAGCCTCCGTGTGTGTGGATGCAGCTACACACACATTCCCGTACTTGTATCTTTGTGAGGACATTCAGAGGCACAATGCATTACCCAGCATCCTACCCTAACCCTGACCACTACAACTACCCCCCCCCCATCCTAAACCCATTTCTACCCTCAACCTCAAAACCACGTCTGCAAAAACACCGCAAACAGTCCATTGAAGGACCAGCCAAAATGTATTTGTGTCCTCAGAATGTCCTCACTTTGATAGTAGAAGGAGTATTATGTTACTCACTATATAGTGAGTACACACACACACACACACACCACACACACACACACACACCACACACACACACACACACACCTGCTCTCTGTCCTGAGTATCAGGGCTCCATGAGGACGCCAGTCAATGTCCGCTCTGCCGTCAGTCCGCTCATCCTTGCTGCTGTGGGGGGCCAGCGTCACACGTCTTCATCTCCTGTGGGCAGCATCAGAACAAAGACCCGTTTTACCCCATCGTCATTGTTCATGGTCGTGCACGTCGATGTGCACGTCGTGCACGTCGCCTGGGCACGACGTGCACGACGTGCACGAGGCAGGAGGAGGGCGGCAGGGTTCCGCCGCAGCAGGACGGGCCGGCCCAAGCTGCTGCTGCTGTTTGTGGAGTCCCACTTGGCCCGACTCTGCTCCAAACACCATCCATATTTAATGAGGCCCTTACAAAGCTGTGGGAACAGAGATGCTGGGAACTCTGCCCCCCCCCCCCCCCCACCCTCACCCACCCCCCCACTACTACTTCCCCTCGACTCAAACTGTCACCACTAAGTACTTTGCTCTTTCATAACTCTCCCTGCTGTCTCCCCGACCGTCCCGGAGCTTTTCCCGACCGTTCCTCGGTTGTTCTTAAAGATCCTCCACCCTCAGCTAAACCTCTGCTGCACCTCTATCAGAGGACTCGTGCACGCGTGTGGCCGTGCACGTGGAGCCTGCCGCGCTAATGTGCGACAGCCAAGCGCGCATGTATGTTGTTATTATTTGAGAGAGCGCTGGGAGTTTGTGTTTATGTGCACAAGTGTATGTGCACATTTGTCAGAGTGCAGCGTGCATCAATAATGGATCTAGATAATGCAACCGCTCCACTCTACGAGGAGCAGCTAACAGGAGCAGCTAACAGGAGCAGCTAACAGGAGCAGCTAACAGGGAGGAGAGCTCAGTCCTGAGGAGCAGCTAACAGGAGCAGCTAACAGGAGCAGCTAACAGGGAGGAGAACCCACTCCTGAGGAGCAGCTAACAGGGAGGAGAACCCACTCCTGAGGAGCAGCTAACAGGAGGAGCTAACAGGAGCAGCTAACAGGGAGGAGAACCCACTCCTGAGGAGCAGCTAACAGGGAGGAGAGCTCGGTCCTGAGGAGCAGCTAACAGGAGGAGCTAACAGGAGCAGCTAACAGGAGCAGCTAACAGGAGCAGCTAACAGGAGGAGTCCCAATCCAATCCCACATCCCTCCCACATCAACATGGTCTGTTCCAGTGTGATTTAAATGAATGGGATCAATAGGATGAATGGGAACGCTGTGGTAGGGAGGGGGCTCGATGCTGGGGTTGATTATCAGGATCTGTGGTACTGGAGGATCAGAGGGAGGTTCTGAAGGAGTCCAGCACCCTGTGGGGGCAGAAACACTCCTGCTGGCCTTCCGACTGGACCCACAGACCTCCGAGGACCCACAGACCTCCGAGGACCCACAGACCTCCGAGGACCCACAGACCTCTGAGGACCCACAGACCTCTCAGGACCCACAGACCTCTGAGGACCCACAGACCTATGAGGATCCACAGACCTCTGAGGACCCACAGACCTCTCAGGACCCACAGACCTCTGAGGACCCACAGACCTCTCAGGACCCACAGACCTCTGAGGACCCACAGACCTCTGAGGACCCACAGACCTTCAAGGACCCACAGACCTCTGAAGATCCACAGACCTATGAGGACCCACAGACCTCTGAGGACCCACAGACCTTCAAGGACCCACAGACCTCTGAAGATCCACAGACCTCCATCCTCCTCCTCCTTCATTAACTGACCACTCGTTACACTAACGACCGTGACTCTCTCCACTGGTTTATGAGTTTAAGCAGGGAAAAATAAACTGTATTAATTAATAAAACTCTGCTATTGTGACAGAAATGTTTAATTAATCATTCATGATCAAAAAATCCTTCAAGAATAAAACACAACAATGTGTGATCGCGACCCAAAAGACCTAAAGGTTCCCTCCTCCACAGGTGGCAGAGCGGCGACACGATCCAATTATCAGCTTACATCACCCACACACACACACACACACACACACACACACACACACACCACACACACACACCACACACACACACCCACACACACACACTCACACACACACCCACACACACACACACACACACGCACCCACACACACACAATCCTTGTAACCTAATAACCTGACAGAGAATGGCAGACACGGTGTGCCTGTCTGTCTGTGTTTGTGTGCACGTGGGCGCGCACGTGGGCGCGCACGTGCCAGTCGGCCATGACAACACTTGAACCTAAACCTCGTTAAGGTCGCGTCTCTGGAGGTGAATCCACACCTGGGTTAATTAAACACAGATTATATTGTACAACGAGCACATGCTGGAATCTGGATCTGGGGTTGGGAACGTTGACATTCCGGGAATGTTGGGAACGTTAAAGAGTCCTTTATGTTGGGATTGATTGAGTCCTAATCAATAAGTCCTAATCAATAAGTCCTAATCAATAAGTCCCAATCAATAAGTCCTAATCAATAACTGCAACTTGTGTTAATGTTACGTGAGCGCAGGAGCTCGACTCCCTTTAATTAAACACTTTGCTGTAAATAACGAAGGTTTGAGGTTAACGAGAACAGGAGGGGCCTAGAGATGACATCATGCTGCTCAGGGAAGGTCAGAGGTCACGGCTCACATCAGGGGGACCAGAGGTCACGGAGGAGAGAGGGGGGAGAGGGAGAGAGGGAGGGAGGGGAGGAGAGGGAGGAGAGGAGAGAGAGAGGAGAGGAGAGAGGGAGAGGGGAGGGGAGAGGAGAGGAGAGGAGAGGGAGAGAGGGAGGAGAGAGGAGAGGAGGAGAGGGGCGGAGAGGGAGAGAGGAGAGGAGAGGAGAGGAGAGGGGGAGAGGGAGAGGGAGAGAGGAGAGAGGAGAGAGGGAGAGGAGAGAGAGGACGAGGAGAGAGGGAGAGGAGAGGGGGAGAGGGAGAGGAGAGTAGAGTAGAGGAGAGGAGAGGAGAGGAGAGGAGAGGAGAGGAGGGAGAGGAGAGGAGAGAGAGAAGGAAAGAGAGGGAGAGGAGAGGGAGAGAGGGAGAGGAAGAGAGGAGAGGAGAGAGGGCAGAGAGGGGAGGAGAGAGGAGGAGGGAGAGAGGAGAGAGGAGAGAGGGAGAGGAGAGAGAGGAGAGAGAGAGGGAGAGGGAGAGGCGGGAGAGGGAGAGGAGAGGAGAGGAGAGGAGAGGAGGGAGAGGAGAGGAGAGGAGAGGAGAGAGAGGGAAGAGAGGAGAGGAGAGGGAGAGAGGGAGAGAGGGAGAGAGGGAGAGGAGAGGGGAGAGGAGGAGGGAGAGAGAGGAGAGGAGAGAGAGGAGAGGAGAGAGGGAGAGGAGAGGAGGGGAGAGGGGGAGGAGAGAGGAGAGGGGGAGGGAGAGAGGAGAGGAGAGGAGAGGGAGAGAGGAGAGAGGAGAGAGGGGAGGAGAGAGGAGAAGAGAGGAGGAGGAGAGGGAGAGAGGAGAGGAGAGAGGGAAGAGAGGAGAGAGAGGAGAGAGGGAGGGAGAGGAGAGAGAGACTTATTTATTCCTCCTCCTCCACCTCCTCCTCCAGCTCCTCCACCTCCTCCTCCAGCTCCACTCCTCCTCCAGCTCCAGCTCCTCCTCCAGCTCCTGCTCCACCTCCTCCTCCAGCTCCTCCTCCAGCTCCAGCTCCTCATCCACCTCCTCCAGCTCCTCTTCCCTCCTCCTCCTCCTGCAGCTCCTCCTCCAGCTCCAGCTCCTCATCCACCTCCTCCAGCTCCTCCTCCAGCTCCAGCTCCTCCAGCTCCTCCTCCAGCTCCAGCTCCTCATCCACCTCCTCCAGCTCCTCTTCCACCTCCTCCTCCTCCTGCAGCTCCTCCTCCAGCTCCAGCTCCTCCTCCTCCTCCTTCAGCTCCTCCTCCAGCTCCAGCTCCTCATCCACCTCCTCCAGCTCCTCTTCCACCTCCTCCTCCTCCTGCAGCTCCTCTCCCAGCTCCTCCAGCTCCTCCCAGCTCCTCCCCACCTCCTCCTCCTCCCCCAGCTCCTCCACCTCCTCCTCCAGCTCCACTCCTCCTGCACCTCCTCCCCAGCTCCTCCACCTCCTCCAGCTCCTCCTCCACCGTATGTGAAGGTTTATATTAAAAACAGCCATTAATGTTTTCATGGAAGAAAGAAAAAAGAAATAAGAAGCTTAATTTGATTAGCTGGAACGTCTGAAAGCCACTAATGAACTCACCTGCCACTAATGAACTCACCTGCCATTAATGAACTCACCTGCTATTAATGAACTCACCTGCCACTAATGAACTCACCTGCCACTAATGAACTCACCTGCGATTAATGAACTCACCTGCCATTAATGAACTCACCTGCCATAATGAACTCACCTGCCATTAATTAACTCACCTGCCATTAATGAACTCACCTGCCATTAATGAACTCACCTGCCATTAATTAACTCACCTGCCACTAATGAACTCACCTGCCATTAATGAACTCACCTGCTATTAATGAAACACCTGCCATTAATGAACTCACCCTCCTGAACTCAAGGCTGTTTGCTCCAACAGAACCCAGTCTAGAGTCAGAACCAGCACCAGCACCAGCACCAGAACCAGAACCAGAACCAGCTTCAGCTCCATCGACACAACAATTCATGGATCAATGTGACAAAGTCACGCGGACTCAGGAATCCTTGCCCCATTATTCACCCCCCCTAGGAGGGCAGGAAGGAAGGAAGGAAGGAGGGCAGGAAGGAAGGAAGGAAGGTAGGAGGGCAGGAAGGAAGGAAGGAAGGAGGGCAGGAAGGTAGGTAGGTAGGAGGGCAGGAAGGAAGGTAGGAGGGCAGGAAGGAAGGAAGGAGGGCAGAAAGGAAGGTAGGAAGGCAGGAAGGAAGGTAGGAGGGCAGGAAGGAAGGAAGGAGGGCAGAAGAAAGGAAGGTAGGAGGGCAGGAAGGAAGGTAGGTAGGAGGGCAGGAAGGAAGGAAGGTAGGTAGGAGGGGAGGAAGGAAGGAAAGAAGGTAGGGGGGCAGGAAGGAAGGAAGGTAGGTAGGAGGGGAGGAAGGAAGGAAAGAAGGTAGGAGGGCAGGAAGGAAGGAAGGTAGGTAGGAGGGGAGGAAGGAAGGAAAGAAGGTAGGAGGGCAGGAAGGAAGGAAGGTAGGTAGGAGGGCAGGAAGGAAGGAAGGTAGGTAGGAGGGCAGGAGGAAGGAAGGTAGGTAGGAGGGCAGGAAGGAAGGTAGGAGGGCAGGAAGGAAGGAAGGAGGGCAGGAAGGAAGGAAGGTAGGTAGGAGGGCAGGAAGGAAGGAAAGAAGTAGGAGGGCAGGAAGGAAGGAAGGTAGGAGGGCAGGAGGAAGGAAGGAAAGAAGGTAGGAGGGCAGGAAGGAAGGAAGGAAGGTAGGTAGGAGGGCAGGAAGGAAGGAAGGTAGGTAGGAGGGCAGGAAGGAAGGAAGGTAGGTAGGAGGGGAGGAAGGAAGGTAGGGGGGCAGGAAGGAAGGTAGGTAGGTAGGAGGGCAGGAAGGAAGGAAGGTAGGTAGGAGGGCAGGAAGGAAGGAAGGAAGGAGGTAGGAGGGCAGGAAGGAAGGAAGGAGGGCAGGAAGGAAGGTAGGAGGGCAGGAAGGAAGGTAGGAGGGAAGGAAGGAAGGAAGGAGGGCAGAAAGGAAGGTAGGAAGGCAGGAAGGAAGGTAGGAGGGCAGGAAGGAAGGAAGGAGGGCAGAAAAGAAGGTAGGAGGGCAGGAGGGCAGGAGGGTAGGAGGGTAGGAGGGCAGGAAGGAAGGAAGGTAGGTAGGAGGGGAGGAAGGAAGGAAGGAAAGAAGGTAGGGGGGCAGGAGGCAGGAAGGAAGGAAGGTAGGTAGGAGGGGAGGAAGGAAGGAAAGAAGGTAGGAGGGCAGGAAGGAAGGAAGGTAGGTAGGAGGGGAGGAAGGAAGGAAAGAAGGTAGGAGGGCAGGAAGGAAGGAAGGTAGGTAGGAGGGCAGGAAGGAAGGAAGGTAGGTAGGAGGGCAGGAAGGAAAGAAGGTAGGTAGGAGGGCAGGAAGGAAGGTAGGAGGGCAGGAAGGAAGGAAGGAGGAGGCAGGAAGGAAGGAAGGTAGGTAGGAGGGCAGGAAGGAAGGAAAGAAGGTAGGAGGGCAGGAAGGAAGGAAGGTAGGTAGGAGGGGGGAAGGAAGGAAAGAAGTAGGAGGGCAGGAAGGAAGGAAGGAAGGTAGGTAGGAGGGCAGGAAGGAAGGAAGGTAGGTAGGAGGGCAGGAAGGAAGGAAGGTAGGTAGGAGGGGAGGAAGGAAGGTAGGGGGGCAGGAAGGTAGGTAGGTAGGAGGGCAGGAAGGAAGGAAGGTAGGTAGGAGGGCAGGAAGGAAGGAAGGTAGGTAGGAGGGCAGGAAGGAAGGAAGGTAGGTAGGAGGGCAGGAGGGAGGGCAGGAAGGCAGGAGGGTAGGAGGGCAGGAAGGCAGGAGGGAGGGCAGGAAGGCAGGAGGGTAGGAGGGCAGGAGGGCAGGAGGGAGGGCAGGAGGGAGGGCAGGAGGGCAGGAGGGAGGGCAGGAAGGCAGGAGGGCAGGAGGGCAGGAGGGCAGGAGGAGGCAGGAGGGCAGGAGGGCAGGAGGGAAGGCAGGAGGGCAGGAGGGAGGGCAGGAAGGCAGGAAGGCAGGAGGGCAGGAGGGCAGGAGGGCAGGAGGGCAGGAGGTCCCACCTGATGCATCGCTGGTGCTGAATTATTTTACTGACTCAGGATTTGGTTCTTTTTGGGACTCAAATAAAAACTGATTAAAAACCTGCAGAGGGCAGCTCGAGGTGTGTGTGTGTGTGTGTGTGTGTGTGTTGTGTGTGTGTGGTGTGTGTGTGTGTACAGATTGACAGACACACCCCAAGTTCTCTCGCTATTAAACTTGACAAATACGAAGCTTAAAAATGTAGCTGAGCCTAAAAATAACATCATAAATTAGTAAACCTGAGAGGGAAAAGAGCTCTGTGTTCAGTTCTGACTGACTGTATTATCTTAAAACACACGTACACACACACACACACACACACACGCACACACGCACACACGCACACACACACACACACACACACACACACACACACACACACAGAAAGGGACAGAAGCATGATGCAGCAGAATAAATGGAGCAACATCTTACTGTAAAATGCAAGCAGCACTCTGTGTGTGTGTGTGTGTGTGTGTGTGTGTGTGTGTGTGTGTGTGTGCGCACAGACTCAGGTCTGTTCATCAATTCTTTATCAGTCGTTAAACACAGAAAAGAACTGAGTCACTTGTGTTAAAGTGGGTCGCTGGCTGTCTCGGTCTAATATGATCCACTGGATCACCGGAACCACTCGGGAACCCCCCCACCCCCCCCACCCGGATCCTACGGATCCACACCGGTCGGGAAGAGTTGCTCGGACCTCGGTCCGGCTTCTTTCACTCTTCTCAAACAAGTGTTGGCGTCGTTTGGATCCGTGCGTGATGAGGCTCCGTGCGTGAGCGCTGCCTCTGTCCCGCTGATATTCTGGGATGTACTGCACGCATTCCTCTGTCCCGAGCTGTCGGAGCAGGTGTGAGGACCTTACCGAGCCTGGGTCCGAATCCCTCCCGAGAGCCGCACCGGTCCGGACCGTCAGCGCGTCCTGGATGCGGAGCAACTTGGAAAAGTCCGGCGGCCACACCTTCGATCTGCCGAGACAAATCAGATAATCCCCATGACAACAGCTGCGACCGGACGGCACGAGGAGCGGCGCGAGACCGCGTTTTGCTGAGCAGGTGAGCGCGCGCTGCTCAGCAGCCTGAACCTCTCTCTCTCTCCTGCTCCCTGTCTCTCTACCGCTCGCTCTCTCTCTGTCTGTCTGTCTGTCTGTCTGTCTGTCTGTCTGTCTGCCTGTCTGTCTGTCTGTCTGTCTGTCTGTCATTTCCTTCTCACCACACACGCGCACACACTCTTTCTCTTATATTGTGAATTCAGCTCAATGGTGTTTACGGAAGCCATTTTTATTTTCCTTCCGACGATGATAAATATGGAAAAGACCAGTTGTAAAATGTAGCTGGGCTTCTGTCGCCCTCTGCTGGCGGTAGAGTGTTATTACCCTTTTCTAGTTGGTCTGTCTGTCTGTCTGTCTGTCTGTCTGTCTGTCTGTCTGTCTGTCTGTCTGTCTGTCTGTCTGTCTGTCTGTCTGTCTGTCGTTCAGCAGCTAAATGGTCAAATCAAACCGCAGTTCGCGCAAGTGGCCGCTAGATGTCAGTGTGACACAGGTGTGTTGAATACAGCACGTGACCCTGGTCCAAACGCTCCAGTTTTGTTATTAAAGATGCTTTTTTCTAATCTTATATCGTAAGACGCCATAGAAATGTCCCCCCCCCCAATAATATATTATTATATAATGTTCCTACTGGCCTTCAGAGGCCCCACACTTCTAACAAACACATGGCTGAAGGCAGGTCTGTGAGCATTTGCTCAATGGCGCCCCGGCAGTGGTGATGGGGGACACCGAGGACCCTCCTCACCTCAGCCCGTGCCTGCAGCGTTGTGGTGGGACATGGACAGGTGGACATTGGACAGGTGGACATTGGACAGGTGGACTTGGACAGGTGGACTTGGACAGGTGGACAGACTGGCTCCCCCTGGAGGCAGGTTGTGATATAGAAACGGGGCAAAAGGGCACCAGCAGCAGCATCTTCGCCGTCTGGGCTGAAGCTTCCAAACGGAAAGTTCAGCCCAATATCGTGGCGACGGCGGCGCCGAGCGCGTCCGCGTCCTCACGCCGGCTCGTCCTCCGTGTGGAGATGAAAGGACCTTTCATGTTTCCTCTTGTTGCATTATTTATCGCGGCGCCGCGTTATTAGCTCCTCTCATCCCGGATTTCGCGGGCTGTTTTCGGAGGCGCCTTTGAAACGTCGTTCCCACTCCAAACAATTCTCTTCCCGCCTTTTTCCCGCCACGTGCTTTTTTCTCTCAAGATAAAGAAGCCCGGGAAGTGGCGGGATCCGTCCTGGCCGTCCTGAGGAGAGGAAACCATGTTTTGGTCGGTGGCAACATGAAAGAAGGAGACGGTCGTTTGTCATTAGCCTCATTAGCATCATTAGCGCAGTACGGATGAACTTCAAATGATTGGCCCGCAGTTATTTGTGTTCACAGACGGAACACGAGTTCTGTTTCATGTTCCGGGCGGAAGGTGGGCGGGGCTTGGACCGAGCTGCTGTTCCAGCCGCCGCCGCTAGATGGCGCGATTGCTCCTCATCCAAATCAACAGTGATCACTGAGCGATAAGAGACATTGTGGAATCTTTGGAAGTTTAGCGGGTCGACTGATCCAGATTCCGGGATCGTTATGGGACAACACCTACCTCGTGCACTTCCCTTGACAACGTGCACAGATTGTCACTTCACTGGGACTTCAGCCGCCCCCTGAGGTCCGAACGGGGAAGAACGGAGGTGAAGGTGGACTTTATTTCATCTCCCTCTGTTTGTTCCTCCTTCGTTTGGGAACGCCGCAGCTGGTCGTGGATCAGCGCAGCAGGTCGGAATCTTCCTCTTTTATCCGACTTTTCCGGCGCCCACACCGGCACCACGTCCCGGTTTCTCCTTAATCTCCTCTCGCTAAGCTAAGCAGACGTGAGGCTCCGACGTTCCTGCTGGGCCTCACGCGGGATCCGAACCCGCTCGGCGCTCCAGCAGGAACGTCGAGTCCTTTCTTTGGGTTTCCGTCTGCATCCTTACCGAGGGGGGGTCAAGGACGTCGAAGCGCACCAATGCAAATGTCAGCAGAATTAATGAATCCACGGGAACCAGCTGATCCCAGAATTTGAGCCCACTTGGGTCCGGCATCAGAAGTGCAGCGGCCCTTTGATTCTCTGAGGGAGTCGTAATAAACACATCAAAGCCCGGCCTTTCATGTCGGACTTGTAGAAGTGGAATAAATAAGTCCACTTCCGACGGGGCCTTGGTGCAGGGAAGCAGCTGGAGATGGCAGCGGGCCCGGCTATTGTCTGGCTCCCTCCCCAGACCCGGTGCCTCGCTGGCACCTCCAGGAGGAGCGGGCAGCGCCGGTCCGTTTCCTGTCTGCAGCCGGTTGCCGGGAGACGACTCCTCGCCGTCCGCTGAAGACGAACAATGCCACAGTTTCTTTGCTCCTCTCCTCTGAGCTGGTGTTTTTCTTGCTAATTCCACTTCCCCCTCAGACGTGGTGCAAGATACTGACAAATCCAACTTCTGGAATTCAACTCCCCTTCGTCTGGGATTAGAGGGAGAGAGAGGATGGAGGGATGGATGGATGGATGATGGATGGATGGATGGATGGATGGATGGATGGATGGATGGATGGATGGATGGGTGGGGGGTGGGTGGGTGGGTGGATGGATGGATGGATGGATGGATGGATGATGGATGGATGGATGGATGGATGGATGATGGATGGAGGGATGGATGGATGGATGGATGGGTGGATGGATGGGTGGTGGATGGATGGATGGGTGGATGGATGGATGGATGGGTGGGTGGATGGAGGATGGATGGATGGATGATGGATGGATGGATGGATGGATGATGGATGGATGGATGGATGGATGGGTGGGTGGGTGGGTGGGTGGATGGATGGATGGGTGGATGGATGGATGGATGGATGGATGGATGGATGGATGGATGGATGGTGGGTGGATGGATGGATGGATGGATGGGTGGTGGATGGATGGGTGGGTGGGTGGATGGATGGATGGATGGATGGATGATGGATGGATGGAGGGATGGATGGATGGAGGATGGATGGGTGGATGGATGGATGGATGGATGGATGGATGGGTGGGTGGGTGGGTAGGTGGATGGATGGATGGATGGATGAATGATGGATGGATGGGTGGGTGGGTGGATGGATGGATGGATGGATGGATGGATGGATGGATGATGGATGGATGATGGATGGATGGATGGATGGATGGATGGGTCATTGCTCGTGCTGCCCAGAGGAATAACTGGGAAGGGTTACAAGGGGGACAACAAATGTCCCAACAGTGCTTGTTGTGTGTAGCTAGCTGTAGCTAGCTGTTGTAGCTAGCTAGCTGTAGCTAGCTGTAGCTAGCTAGCTAGGTGTAGCTGCTTCCCAGGACATCTGGCTACCACGGTGAAGCCACCAGAACATGGAACATTCACTCATGTGGAGAGCAAAGCCTGGTTCCTCAGCCAGCTGGCAGCAGATCCTGAGGTGGACCGGGAAAAGGGAAGAGGCGTTCCTGACTGTCAGGTCGGTAAATACGGAGCTTTTTAGTGCGGAGAAAGCAACTCTGTAATTAGCAGAACTAGCATCATGTCATAAATTAGCGACATGTTTCCAGGATCTATCCACAACGGAGGAGTTGAGTCGGACCTCTGGGTGCGATTCTGGAAGAGAGCAAAGTCGCCAAGTTCACCACAGACACCGTTGGACCTCTCATTCACCTTCGCTACATGCTAACGTGCTAAAGGTCCCTTTCCCAGAAGGAGCCAGGTCTTCTGGCCCCGGATGAGGCCCATCATCAGCCCACATTTTTAAGGCTGCAACAGTTTTTTTTAATGTATTATGGGCTGTCCAGCACCAGGCCCGCTCCGATTCCGTTCATTGTTAGCGCATCAGTCAGCAACACAAAGGTTCCTGCGACACTCACACATCCGGCTCAGCGCCTCAGCTGGATACGTGGGGTTATTTTAAACAAAAGGCGGCTCCCTTTGTTGTCACAGGATGGAGGGACGTGAGGAGGGAACCATTTTGGGTCATGGTGTCCACTGAGGGATGTGAGCAGGGAACCATTTTGGGTCATGTGTCCACTGAGGGACGTGAGGAGGGAACCATTTTGGTCATGGTGTCCACTGACGGACTGGAGCGGGAACCATTGTGGGTCATGTACCACTGAGGGACGTGAGCAGGGAACCATTTGGGTCATGTGTCCACTGAGGGATGTGAGCAGGGAACCATTTTGGGTCATGGTGTCCACTGAGGGACGTGAGGAGGGAACCATTTTGGGTCATGGTATCCACTGGGACGTGAGCAGGGAACCATTTTGGGTCATGGTGTCCACTGAGGGACGTGAGGAGGGAACCATTTTGGGTCATGGTTCCACTGAGGGACGTGAGCAGGGAACCATTTTGGGTCATGGTGTCCACTGAGGGACGTGAGGAGGGAACCATTTTGGGTCATGTGTCCACTTACGCAGGTTCCCACTGGAAGGCGGTGCTGTATGTACAGGAAGTTACCTGCAGCTCTAAAGTTACTGAAGGTTCCCTTTGATGAAGCAGAGCAGTCCTTAAGCTCCACTAGGGGTCTTTGATCACCTAACCCGGTCTCCGGGATGGGAACGCCCCTCCTTTGATGATCTGGACCTGGTTCTCAGGTGCACCTCCTCCAGCACAGTTGATACAGGCAGAGGGTTTGTTTCCATTTTCCCTCTTTGGGAACGTTAAATCTGGGATCAGATGGTCACACCGGCACCGGTGACACCGTCAACGTGCACCTCGGCTTTAGCGTCTGAGCTAAACACACGCTAACGTGTGGGTGGCTAGCTCAACCATGGATTCATGCTAGCACCTTTTCGAGGTGGGTCCTGTTGGGTCCTGTTGGGTCACTCTGCATGGGGGGGGGGACCCGAACCAGCTTGATGGATTTCATCATCAGCCCAAAGTTGCTGTTCCGTGCACGCTAACGTCACTACGAGAGCGTCGGGCGTGACGAGGCTCATCTGCTTCGGGCCCCTGGACGCCGTCATGTGACGCCACCGGAGAGGCTCCTGTCGCGGTTGCGCGAGTGTTTTCGTACGTGCGGTCGGTTCAAACGCGTCTATTTTGATTATTTCTTGCACAGGATTCGGGATTGACGTCAGGGTTAGCTCATGTCTTTATAGCTGTTACGCCAACGCTGATGAAAAGTGCACGTTGTGTTGCGAAATCTGTGGAATTCCACACTTTCCCCTTGTCTGATGTCGACCTTTCGGGGGGGAAATCTGCTGCCGGTTGTTCATTAGCGTGTGTTTGTTGGTGCTAACGATCTCACGAGGGGCTGTTTTTAGCTCAAAATGCGGCTCTGTGATTGAGCGGTTTTATGTGGAGTCGACGCACTCAGGTTTTCACAGCAGGGTGCCACTTCAGATCACTCGGCGCCGTCCCCGGGGAGCCCCGATGGGGGAGAACATCGATTCCTTCCCAGCCTCTCCCTCAACTGCACCTAATTTCTTCACCCCTTCGGTAAATAATCCGCTTTAAGCGTCCTCCTCTCTGTTTCCTCTCGTCTCCCCTGAAACTGATTAAGCCATTACGCCGCCGCTACGGCGAGAGACGTGTTTGAAATGCTAACAAAGATCACCTGGGACTCCGCAGCTTATGGATGATGTTTTAATGCTGCTCGCTTCATCGGGATGAGGCACATTTAAAGGTTTACAGGCTGTTATTCAAATAAGTAGCGTTCTGCATTATTAATGTGGGCAAATACGAATCATTTTAATTAAGATCGGCATGCTAACGCGCAGCCGTGGACGCCAGGATCTACAGCGGGACCGCTACTGACCAACGTCCCTGCGTGCGGAAATTTCAGGTTACGAAACGTCTCCACGGGAAAATATTTCCTCTCGTTACGAAAGAAATTTCAGGATACGAAAGGCAAAAATACGCTAGCGCTGCTGCTCGCGGAGTTTAGCGAACGCAAACATGCTTGTAGCTGCTCTGCCATTGGCTATCGCCTAGCATCTTCCCGTCATCCCATTGGCTATCGCCTAGCATCTTCCCGTCATCCCACTGGCTATCGCCTAGCATCTTCCTGTCATCCCACTGGCTATCGCCTAGCATCTTCCTGTCATCCCATTGGCTATCGCCTAGCATCTTCCCGTCATCCCATTGGCTATCGCCTAGCACCTTCCTGTCATCCCATTGGCTATTGCCTAGCATCTTCCCGTCATCCCACTGGCTATCGCCTAGCACCTTCCTGTCATCCCATTGGCTATCGCCTAGCACCTTCCTGTCATCCCATTGGCTAGGAGGGACGTCAATATTTACAGGTTTGTGTATCCCAGCGTCGCCTTCGTTTAACTTTTATTTATTGTGGGTGTTTGTATGTTTGTCCATTAGATGGCGGTGTTAGCACAAGTGTTAACGTTCGTTGCTAATGACGGCTAATGTAAGATTAGCCTGTAATAAGGTTCATTTTGTTCCTGGAGAAGCCTTGCTCTGAATCCCTACATTTATTGTGCGGTAATCTAATTGTAACATGTATTTGTTACATGTTTTGATGCATTTTTATGATTATAAAAAAAATTATGTCAGAATTTATGGGGGCTTGGAACAGATTAGGGCATTTACATGGAAAACGCGTCTCTACTTACGTAATTTTCAGGTTACGAAACAACTTCCGGAACCAATTAAATAGTAGAGGTCCCACTGTACATAAGAATGTATATATTAGTAAATAGAGAGAGGACATGTATGAACACGTGTGTTCTCACGTGCACTTTAGTCACACACGTGCACGTTGGAGCCACAGATGACACTGATATTTGGTTATTGATGCTTTTTTTTCCCTGTTGGGAGGAAAAGAGGCTGCAGTTCCGGCGGTGGCCACTAGTCCCGCCTCCCATCCTGCAGGCTAGCTTTAGCTCCGCTATAAATCACTTCCTTCGAGGTCAAAGGCCACATATTTTTTCCTCTTCGCACTTTTTCTAAAACAGCCTTTGGAAACATCCAAAGCTGCTCCTCCTGTGCCTGAGAGAGAGTGTGTGTGTGTGTGTGTGTGTGTGTGTGTGTGTGTGTGTGTGTGTGTGTGTTTGAAGCGAGCTGCAGGTGGAAGAACATCCTGTAACCTTCAGTATCTCCAGCCTTCAAAACAAAAAAGCCTTTATGTTCCGGCGCCAGATGTGGAGAGGAGCACCTCGGAAGTGTGGCAGCGAGCCAGGAGGAACGGTGTCAGGAAGCCGCTTCCTGGTCGTTTCCTTTTTCCGTTGTGTTGCCTGTCATGAAGAATCCATCAGTCCGGCGTTCCGAGCAGGAACGTTCACAGCTACAGATCTGAGCTACAGATTTATCCTGAGTTAGCTGTTAGCTGTTAGCTGCCTGGAGACCTGATAAAAGGAAATATTGGCATTTCTTTCTGATTCTCGGCATCTCGGAATAATTTCCTTTGATGTTGAGGAGCACGTCCCGGAGATGAAAGCCACCTTTACGGAGCAGAAGGCCGCAGATGTGCGGAGGAACTCCGGCACCAGCTCAGAGATGAGCCGGAGCGTCGGTTCAGCCTCGGCGCCGCTGTCGATCACCGCGCCACTTTTCCAAGCTCCTGATTTTAAAGGGAATTCTGCGGAGGGATCCCGGAGGGATCCTTCCACGCCAGCGCGCTCCGACGCATGTTTACAGATTCACATCCGTGTTTCCCTTTTTGAGGAACATCTGTCAAACTGTGCGTTTCACCCTTCCACCTGAACAGGAGGACGCTTCCCTCCACCGATCCCATTAAGGCTCGGCGGTTTTCCACGGACCCGGAGTCACGCGCATCATCACACACATCCGTGTTTTTTAATAAAAACGCAATGAGAAGAGAAGAGAAGGGGGCGGAGGAGGAAGAAGAAAGGCCGGGCTTCACATGGAAGAGGAACCTGGAGGTAGGTGTCCTACTTGGCAGCGCTCTTCCCAAGTTCGGCTGCTTCTGATGTTCTTGGCCAGAAACTTTATTTAAAAGCACATTTGAGGAGTCTCAGATGTTCCGAGATCCAACACCCACATGTGTTTGTGTGTGTGTGTGTGTGCGTGTGTGTGTGTGCGTGTGTGTGTGTGCGTGTGTGTGTGTGCCAGCAACGCTCAGATTGACTCGACTCCCTCACTTCAATGTCTTTGTGGGTCTGCTTGTGTATCCCATAACCAACATGGGGGGGGATTCAACTGGTCACTGATCCCTGATTCACCGAGCAGCTGACGGAGACACGGAGCAAGAAGCCCCGCCCCCAAATGCTCCACGCCCCCCCCCAGGGAGGTCGCTGGGAACCCACCCTGAATATGGAGGCTGGTCTGGCCTCCTGCCACCACGATCACGATCAGAGATTATCAACCATCTACCATCTACCCGACACAGGCGCTTCACCATGCCCCCCCCCATCTGCCCCCCCCCCCCCCATCTGCCCCCCCATCCCCCCCCAGCGTCCAGGGAACGCCGGAGTCGACGCTCATCACTGACAAACTGTCTGTCACAGACGCACAGAAGCCGAGCAGAAATCAAACCGCTCGTTCAGGTTCCTCCCACCCACCCGGGCGCTGGAGCCCCCCCCCACACCCCCCCACCCCCCCACCCCGTGAGGGGGGGCTCAGTGGATTGAAAAAGATGTGCGTATGAATAATAAATCTATGACAGCTGTACATTTTTAATTGATTCTTTCCAAGTACAAACAGCCCGAGATGGCGCCGCTCCTCCGGCTCCTCAGGCCCCAGCGGCGCCAGGCTCAGCTCCTCTGATCACCGATGGATTTATTGCCACTGAAGCTGGAGTGAAATCTGTGGGGGGGGGGGGGATATTAGAGTGGGGGGGTCGGAGCGGCGTCAGGTCTTTGCTGGCCCCGCCCTCCCAAGTTGCTCCACCCCCTGGCGCAGATCTGGACTCATCATGTTGCTTCCATCCACTGCAAGGTCACGTGACTTCCCCCTTTTCCTCCCCGTTCCCCTCGTACCTACGTTACTGTACACGTGCACACGTACGTGCACGTTCACGGGGGGCCCCGCCTCTCACCTGGAGGCCGTGTTCTCCTTCTGTGATCGGCTCAAGCGTAGATTAATGTATGTCGCAGGTCAGGTTGGGCTGTTTTAGAGCCTGATGCTAAGCTAACGTCGGATCAGACCGACCTCCACGTCCACCCTCGGCACCAGCCGACGGGTTCACCGAGAATCTGAAGCTCTGCTCCAACGGTCCACCTGGTTCCCGGTGTGGTTCCGGTTGAAAACGGCCACTTTAGCGACTCTGCCGACGTCGGGAATTCTTATCTGGAATAGCGAGGGTTGTTTAAGAGCACGGGTGATGATATGAGCAGGAGGGATGGACCCTGGCGCGGCCCGATAAGAACGACTGATCAATATTATATAATGTAGCAACCAGCGTTTGGTTCTGCTCGGGAACGTTATCATCATTCCCTGGCAATGCGGGGAAATGCCATCAAAGGACGACATCTCCTGCTCGTGTCCTTGGACGGAGTTTAGATGGCAGATTGGACAAAGTCACCGAGGGAGATTTTCTCTTTAACATTTCCACATCGATGGCCAACGGTGGCATTAATGGACAAATTCTCGGGAATAACTCGGATCCGGCGCGTTCAAAGGCGTTTTCCTGCGGTGGGGACGGCACGTCTGGACAAACACCGTCTCCTGGGCTGCATATTCCTTAGTCTAAACATGTTTCCCACACTAGAAAGGGACTCCTAACTCCTCATTAAGAACTCCAAAAGTCCTTTTCCCTGGATGATCCGGTCTGTCCTCGTTTGCTCCGGCAGCTTCTCCCGACCGACAGATGTGGAGCGGAGCGGGTTCCAGCTGCTCGGACGGGACAGCGGAGACTCCGGGTTCCACGACTCCTCGGCTGAGAGCGGAGGGTGAGATCCCGTTTGTGCCGTAAACGAGCCGCTGGCAGCAGCAGGACTCAGCCGGACCGCTGAGCCATGACGTCCACGGCTGCGTTCCTGGACATGGAATTCCAGCAGATCAGGAACGGCGTTCGGGAGGACGTTCTATCCGTGTTCTGATGCATGACACTGTTTAGTTGGTGTCACAGGAGGCTTCGGTAGAGGTTCAGAGGCAGCTCCAGGGTCATGGGATAGAGGAGGCCGGAGACGCTTCCTTCGGAATGGGCTCTTGTTGTCACCAGCTGTCCTGGCCGAGGGGCAACATGGGGTCAGAAGGTCACCGAGAAGAAAGGGAAGAGCGAGACGAGGGGGTTCAAACGCAGGCTATAGACGGGAGGACGCGGCCTCATCCAGCATCGGGCTTCCCTGTTCTCACACTCGGAGGGACAGACGTCCCTTTGGCCTCGGAGAGGGAGACCCATGAGACGCACCTGAGCAAATATTAACATCCTCCATAAGGAGCCTTTGATGTGCGGGGGTCAGGGCCTGGGGCTGTGGCCCCCTCAGCAGGCCCTGCTCCGAGCATATGCTCAGTCCGTCAGTGGGGAGTGGGAAGATGCTGAGGAGCAGAGAGGTCGGACTCACAGACGGGAAGCCTGAGTAACACGCTCCGAGGTCAGGGAGACCCGCCTCCAAGGCCAGTCTGTGTCCGTACTCGGGAACGCTGCATCACCCCACACCTAAACATCCATGTAGCTCCATTTAGCTCCATGTAGCTCCATTTAGCTCCGTATAGCTCCATGTAGCTCCATTTAGCTCCATGTAGCTCCGTTTAGCTCCATTTAGCTCCCTTTAGCTCCATGTAGCTCCGTTTAGCTCCATATAGCTCCGTTTAGCTCCATGTAGCTCCCTGTAGCTCCATTTAGCTCCGTAAGCTCCGTTTAGCTCCATGTAGCTCCGTTTAGCTCCATATAGCTCCGTTAGCTCCATGTAGCTCCCTGTAGCTCCCTTTAGCTCCGTATAGCTACATGTAGCTCCGTTTAGCTCCGTATAGCTCCATGTAGCTCCGTATAGCTCCATGTAGCTCCGTGTAGCTCCATATAGCTCCGTTTAGCTCCATGTAGCTCCCTGTAGCTCCATTTAGCTCCGTATAGCTCCGTTTAGCTCCATGTAGCTCCGTATAGCTCCATGTAGCCCGTTTAGCTCCATATAGCTCCGTTTAGCTCCATGTAGCTCCTGTAGCTCCATTTAGCTCCGTATAGCTCCGTTTAGCTCCATGTAGCTCCGTTAGCTCCATATAGCTCCGTTTAGCTCCATGTAGCTCCATGTAGCTCCCTTTAGCTCCGTATAGCTACATGTAGCTCCGTTTAGCTCCGTATAGCTCCATGTAGCTCCGTATAGCTCCATTTAGCTCCGTATAGCTCCATATAGCTCCATGTAGCTCCATTTAGCTCCCTTTAGCTCCGTTTAGCTCCATTTAGCTCCGTTTAGCTCCACGGATGACGTGTTTACATGGGTAGGAAGGCCAAGGTTAGCAGAAGGGCTTGGCTTTAAAATCTACTGTCACCAAAGTCATCAAAAGTTAATAAAACTCAACAAAAGCCTCCGCAACTTTTTTGAAACAGAGAGAGAGAGAAAAAAAAGATTAGCTTCCAGGGACTTAAGTGTCTTCGTCGCTAAATCCCTTTTCAAACGCTACGAAGAGACTTGAGGGAAATAAATATATAAAGTAATCCAAGACGTGCACTAAGTGGTTTATCTGCTTTCATCTGGCCACCGCTGCTCGAGGACTCATCCCGCCCGTGTCTCCGGCCCCTCAACTCCATTAAATAGGACAGATTAGCTGCTCCAGAAAGGTGGCCTTTCAGAATCAGCCTGTTTCCCTCTCCGCTGATAGGAGACGGCACGAGTCAGGATCTGAGCCCGGCTTTGTCTTTGACTCTCCAGCTGACATCTGACCCCCCACCAGAGCGAGGAAGGGGGGGGGGGCTGTAGGATTTCTGGAGATAAGGAGACATTGATTGTCTTTCAGGGAAGTTTAACCGGAGCAGGAAAATCAGGACTATTTATGTGACGTTTTGGCAGCTCCTTGGATGGATGATGGCAGTGGGAAGGACCCCAACATCTCCTTTGAGATGACCCTCAACGTGCCCCCGCCACCTTCCTGGCTCCAGTCCCAGCCACTTGGAAAATTGGAGGTTTTCCTGAAACTCCAACGTGGGAGGAGGAGCCCACTGAGGAACCTTAGCGTCATTGCTGAGGTGGAATTTCAAAGACATTATTTTTTGAAATGTTGTTCCAGGATTACGGAGCGCAGCCGCGTGGTGGCTGTTGCCATGGCAGCGTAAACAGAAGGGGGCGTTGAGCGCTGGTCTGCAGGAGCATTGTCCCGTTCCTGCAGATGAAGACGTGGACGCTCCAACGGCTGAGGCGGGACGGGCAGCGGGGGTGTGGAATGCAATTAGATGAACTCCCTCCTCTCGTTTGATCTGCTTCATTTCATTTGCTGGTCCTAATTCGGAGGAGACATCAGATAAGGCGAGGCCGTCATGTGTTTTCACATCAAACATGATGGACGACAATGTTCCCACTATGTTTCCTCTTCATCTCCTCTCTCCAACATCTGAGGGCAGCGGTGATTAAATCATCTCCAGCTCTCCACACAATGAGCCATTGTGGGGGGAAGCAGCCATAAATTGGACATGTCAGTGTGATCTAGTTAAGGCCAGATCAAAGGCTTCCTTCAGAACCACTACCTCTGCTCCTGAGGAGACTTGTTCAGGATTTCTCATCTTTCCGGGGGTGTGAGATTATGGGGAGGCCGCGTTCCGATGAGGGTTCATCCCGGGACAAACTGCGTGTGCACGGCTCGATTTGGAGAGCAGAGAAGGTGTTTCTGAGGAGCCTCGTGTTCCGGGAGGGTCGGCGGGATGAAGCAAAGACACTGGCTGCCCCCGGCCCCCGGGCCCCCGGGCCCCCTGGCCCCCGGGCCCCGGACCCCCGGGCCCGGTGCTGTCCACGTACGCACCGGCTAGAACCTGCCGCCACCGCCAAGGTGCCACGTTCTGGGGGATGGAAACCTCGAGGTTTTGGGTGGACAACACACATGAAGGCAGCTCGTGGGAGATGGCGCCGTGCACCCGTAGGGCCCGGTCCAGGGGCCCGGTCCAGGGGCCCGCCCACCCCCACAAAGCCCGGTTGATTTCTGATCTTGATTATTAATGAAGCTGGAGTCGGTCTGAGGCGACGATGGGATGGAAGCGTCCCGCACAGCGGAGGCGTTCTGTTGTTAGCTTTAGCTCTGTTCCGTTATTGCTGAGCGCCTCCCTCCCTCCTAACGAGTTTGCGGTTGTCAAAGTGTCAATTAAATACCGGCGGCGCCGTGTTGTTCCAGCACGCCGCCGCCGTTTGATGCCTGGATAAACAAAAAGGTTGTTTGAAAGCTGTTTATTTTACCTTTGCGTGGCTCCGCCTCGTGGTCCCGGGAATGCTGTGGGCTGCTCTTATCTGCTGTGGCTGCCAATGAAAGCGCAGCGGCAAATGAAACGGCGTTGTGTCACATGACCTGGCGGGCGTGCACGGCACGTGGGCGGGCCGGCAGGAAACGAGGGGAAGGTTGGAACCACCTGAATCCTGAAACTACCAGTGGGAACGTTGGGAACGTGGAGCATCGTGTAAAGATGTCACATTTAAATAGTGATGATTTAACATAACGGTATTAATAATAATGATCGTTTTAACGAGTAGTAAAGGACCATGAACGCAGCACGGCCCTGCTAGCGGGTCGGAACCAGAAGCACGCCTCAATCGCCAGGACTTTTAACCACGTTATGTTGGGACGGAATAAAACAGCGTTGTTCTTTTTGTTTACATCGACTGGGAGTGGAGCTGGAATCGGACCAAAACGGTCACGTACCTCAATATTCCCAGATGTTTTCATTACGGAAAAGCCTGCGAGGATTTGCATTCCCAAAGGTGACGTCGCAAACATGCAGTGGCGTGAACAATACACCAGCGACGCAGGAGACAAGTGGTCGGGAAGGGTTCGGAAAACCGGCATTCTGGTGGGGAAACGCAGGGATGTAGGAGGTTTAAAGAAAGCTTCCTGTTTATGTACAAATGTCCTCTGTTTTCACTGAAACACACACACACACACACACACACACACACACACACACACACACACACACACAAATCAAAAGATGCAACTTAAGATGCTTTTCATGAGCTCTCTGGGTTTTTCTTGTGTTTCTTGTGTGTGTGTGTGTGTGTGTGTGTGTGTGTGTGTGTGTGTGTCATTTGACCAGGCACACCAGTTGGACCCACGGCTCCGGGCCTTTTGTTAAGTAGAGGGGACGGTAATTAGGATGGACCCCGTCTGGGGCCAACGGTGTAATTCGGCGGTGCTGTTAACAGCCTCACTAAAGATCAAATGAAGTGCAAATAGATCAAAGCCAACGCTGGTCCCACTTCCAAGAGCCGGGATTAATCAGCTCTTTGATGCTCCTTGGTTTCAGAGCCGACAGGTATGTGAAGGCAACACCTGGTCAGTGTCCAGGGGGCAGCACCAACGAGGAGTCAGGGTGTGTGTCAGTGCGCACACACACACACACACACACAACACACACACACACACACACACCACACACACACACACACCTGTGCTCCCTACAGCTCACCTTCATTCTGCTCACTCATTAAAAACGAGCTGCACCTGTTTGATTTCCAGATTTTTTAATCATAATGTCGCGTTTGTGGGCGTTGAGCTGTGGGGGGTAAATGTGTCCTGCTGATGCCTCCGTGTTTGCTCGGCTCCCTCCTGAGGGATATCTCACCGGGCTTCCACGTGGAATCGGGCCCGCCGACACCAGCAGAGCCGTAATTAGCTATGAATGAGCCAACTCATTTACAGCTAATTTGTGGAAGACAATGACGACTGCATGTGTTCCTTTGGGCCCGTGTGAGGAGGAACCCTAAATACCCCGGTCCCGGGACAGGTTACTGGCATCTCCTCTCCTGTCGTGTTGCCCTTTTTTGTGCTTCATTTGATTTTCAGTGTGTGCCTGAAGCTAACAGAGAGGAATGTCCGGTGGCGCTGGCTAACAGCTCTCTCATATAGGCGCCGCCATACATCAAACCACCCCCCAGGGCTTCATATGAGACAGCTTGTGCATATAAATCTGAGGCAACACGCAGATTTCCATCACTTCTAATGGACTTAATGAAATTCAGGTGTGCAACGGCCCTGATGGCAGCGCAGGTGCAGACGGTCCTTTGTGCGTAGCGCTGATGGGATGGATGAGCCGCTGACAGAAGGCCGCCTCCACTCTGTTTGCGTTAAGGGTAATTAGACGGATGGTTCTGGTTCCACTCTACCTGCAGACGTGGTGAGCACAGCCCTGATGTGCGCACGTGGAGGGCTTCCCCAGTCATGAATATGCTCCCACTCATTTACACACAGATTGGACTGAATAAATTAGCCTGGTTGCTAACAGCCGCCCAGTCTGGGAAGCTGATAAACGACGCGATAGAATGAGGAGCTAAATGAGCGGCGACGTGCTGAATCCGAACGTGCTGCTGTGGGCTGGAGGAGCTGTAGCGCCGCTCCTCCTGCCCACAGCAGCACGCAGATCAGAGCGAGAGGAGAAGGAGCGAGATGATCACAGCTCCACAGCTCTGGGAGCACTGGAACGGGCAACACAGGAGCTACACGTGTATGGGAGTGTTGTGGAGCAGCTAAACTTGAGCTGCTCTCTGGCTAACCCTAGCCCTGAGCCTAAAGGCTCCAGACAGTGGAATGTGTTTGGCTGTCAGTGTTTCCTCACCAAGTGTTTGACCCTTCGCTCAGGATGTATTAGTGCTGAACAAGGAGAGGTTGTTCTCTTTAAAACTAGCTGGAAGTGTTGGGAGGGCCTTGCTAGCCTTGCTGGGACGGCGTTCACACTCAAATCTCTGCTGGTTCTCTTTTCTCCATGCAAATTAGCAAAACCACATTGATTTGGCCTCCAGTTTTGAGTTACTATAGCAACAATATAAAAAAACACTGTGTGAGTGTCTGTGTGTGTCTGTGTGTGAGCACCGAGTGCCCCTCTGATCATCACAGGAAATTAGCATACCGGGAAACAGAGAGCAGACAGAGGGAAGCAATTGTGCATTTGGAAGGCCAAGCTGGCTGCCTGAACAAAAATCTGGGGGCTTGGCAAACAAGCGGGATCACAAGTACGGCGGATAATCACGAGGAGGAGGTCGAGAGGTAGAGCAGAAGGGAGGAAGCTTCATTTGGAGCCTCCTCCGCTCAGTCACACACAGGAAGCAAACGCAGGTCCACCTTCGGGGGGGCGGGCCAGAGGAAGGCTGGGAACGCCACCCAGCGCTGCCCGGGTTCCAGCCGCTGCCTTGGTTATCACATCGGGCGGAGGACGGCGAGCCGGGGGATGAAATTCCGGCTGCACGTGTTCCGTGCGGCCTGCGTCTCTGACTGGAAAAACCAAAAAGATTGGCTGGCATCCGCGTCATTCCAATGGTCAGATATCAATATTGTTTTCCAATTCCGCCTGCTGCACGGGGCGGTTAGCCGCGGATGAAAGGCGTCACGCTTCAAACCGCCTCGCGCGCCGCGTCCGTCCGCCCGAAGGCGGCCCGACACGCAATTCTGAAACAAAGAGGCCTTTTTCTTATTTCCGCACAGCGTGACCTTTTTTGATTGGGTGAGATTGGCTGGCATGGAAATCAATACTGTGCCGTGCATTTGATGCTGCCTTATCTCGCCGCCACACGGGCGGCAGGTGGAGGCGGGGGGGTGGTTGTTTGTCGGCGTGCGTGTCTGCGGGTGTGCGTCCCTCACAGCATCTGGAACACAAACATGGTTCCTCCGTGTGAAGGACTGGTAAATTACTTCTGTGAGACAGTCAGAAAAGTGGGGAAGAGTTTGGGAGGGGAGCGGGGAGACGGCGCGGAGACGTTAGCTTCCTTTTTCTGCCCCCCCCCCCATCTTTCCTCTTCCTGTTTGGGTGTTATTAAGTCAAACAATCAATCATCCTTTGTGTGTCCCGAGATGGCGGAGGACTCGGTCGGACCTGTCCGTGTGGGCAGGATGTTGGCTCCGGAAAATATCGGCAGGAGACAAACAATTACGAGTTAACTAGAGGGAAAATGGCCACTACCCTGGGGGATGGGGGGGGGGGGGGGGGGCAACGCTCAGTAACAACCAGCTCGGATCCTGAACCAGCCTCCATCCTCACGTCTAATCATCACATTCAGTCACGCTGATAAATGAGTTGATTCTTCTGCTTGTGAATTACTTGATGTGGCTAAAATCAAGATTGATAAGAGAATTTTAGGATCTTCATGGGGGGGGGGCAGCTGCCAACACACCTGGAAAATGTGTTCCTTTGCAATAGACATAAGAGCGGTTGCTATGGCAGCGCCATTACAGGAGCGAGGACAACAAATCAGCTTCCTTGAACATCAAAACTCCTCTTTCGTCCACAGACAAATTTAGCTCCTGTGTTGGATCGCTCACTCGTGTTGAGATAAAGATTAAACGAGATAAAGATTAAACGAAGGTGCCGTTAAACTCCAGGCCTCCGAGATGAGGCGAGCGTCCGGCGAGGGAGGAGGACGGACGCTGCCCCCAGGCGGGGCACTTCAGCCCTCCTCTGAGCTTAGAAGCTTTTTTAAAGGTCATTTTCAGCATTGAACCGTTCACCTGTTAACCTGTAAAATGAGTTGAACTATAATGGTGCGTGTGCGCATGCGTGACGTGACGTGCACACGTCCTCAGGAACACTGGTGAGCGCATCGTCCCCGCGGCAACCAGCTGTTTCTCTGCGAAGCTCCAAAAAGGCGCATCTGAAAGCGTTTAAATCCGAAGCTGTCACAGTTTCCACAGTGCGTTACAGGCATTCCAGCGCGGCCTCGCCGTGCACGCCGCGTAGCCTCGCTCAGCGGGGGGGCGCAGCATAAAGTGGGCACACAGCAACACAAATATGCAGCCCGCAGCGTGTTCCCTCCCTCCAGGAACTCTGAAGACGGGAGGAACAGAGGGGGGGGGGCTCCGCCGTCTCTCAGCTCCTTTAGTTTCTCGGGTTCAAACCTTTTCCTGCTTCAAATAAAATCCTTTCTTCTTCTTCAGTGCTTTTGTCTTCTGGCCGGATCAGCGGCAGAAGGGATAAGAGAGCGTCTGACTGGTCCGCCCCCGCCGAGGCTGCTCGTCCAAACGGGAGGTGGCGGTGGCCAACGCCGGCCCAGGGAGGCCCGCTCCGGTTACAGCACCACCACAACACCTTTGAAGAGCTCTGAAGGCTTTTAGAGCAGGAACGTTGAATCAGAGGATTTGAGCCTGCAGACAAATCCAACCAGGACCAAACCGCCACACTTCAGCCCGACAGTCGGGAAATGTGGCTTTTATTATCGGGCCGTATAGAACTGGTTTTCTACTCAGTTCCACATGTTATCTGCCCTCATACGGAAAAACCAGGACTATTGTGGGCAAAGCTGACACATCCAACACCATCTGAGCCTTTTTAACATCTCATTAGACAGAATAGTATCCTAAAAATATAGATTTTAATCCAGGTTGTGTGTTTTTTTTACACTGTCTTCGTTTAATTCAGCACGTTTGGTGTCGACCTGCGTTTTCATGGCCTCACAGTGCGAGGCTAACACACGTGGTCGTATCCGCTCCATATCCTGGACCTCTCCGGGATTTATGGGGAAGAATCCCCACACACACAACAAATGCTCATTAGCAAACAATAAATATTCATGGTGACATCACCGGCCAAGACTTCTGCTCGCATATTTGCTCTGACACAACAACGGGATAAATCAAAAGAAATCCGCCGCGCTAAATCACGCCGCCATGACACCGCGACATGATCGACTATAGAAACGCACAGCTGTGCGCGGCCAGGCCGCCTCCCCCTCGCCGCCTCCGTCCTCTCTGTGCTCTGCCTCATTTCGGCCAGTTTCCCCAGCGCGTTCGGACACCCTGGTTCTTCAAACGGAGACGTTTAAAGTGAGGGTTAGCTTCCGCGGGGCGCTGAGAGACGCGTAACGTGAGAGGGCGCGGGCTCATCACAGAGCGGAGGGTCCTTGTCTTTTCACAGCGAACAACTGCACCACCTCAGACCCTTTGAGCAGCTCTAGACCACCAGATGACTCCAGGCTTCCAGGGCTCCCCCGGTGGTCCGCTGTCGTCTCCTTTTTTATGGAGCGCCCGAGGCAGGAAGCATCAGCAGATGCTCGGGCCGTCCTGAACCGCCGCTCCTCCAGGTGACGTGGACGCCATGCGGCGGCCCGACGGCGCCCGGACCAAACAAACGCAGCGCGTGGTTTCACCAATGCACGTGTGGAACGTTAAGCTGCTTATTCAGGGGTGTGTGTGTGTGTGGGGGGGGGGGGGGCACAACCAGAGGAAGTGATTTAGGAGTGTGCTGAGTTGAGAATTAAAGGAATCGGTAATAATTGTAGGGGTGTGCATGACCAGGGGTTCTGTAGCCCCGCCCCCTCCCTTCCTCCAGCTCACTTACCATGAAATGAACCATGCAGGACTCTTGAAGCAGCGGACAGACAAATCCTGATAACACCCCCCCCTCCTGTAGCCATCCTCATCTGGTCTCAGAAGGCTGAATCAAGACCCGTCACTGGTAAACAAGAGGACGAGGATCTGGCTCGTTAGTCGTGCCGTTGTTTTCTCCGGCTGGATTCATCTGACAGATCCTGTGTGCTGAGCTGTCTCCTTCCCTTTATGCTCGCTCCATGTTTCATCTTGACTCCCGCGACCTTGGCTGTCAGGCGGTTGTTACGGGCTTTTTCTCCTCTTTTTGCGCTCATAGTTGCGATTGTCGTTCAGTTAATGTATGCACGGATGCAAACACGCGGACCTTGAAGCGAATCCCTGGCAGAGCTGGCAGCGATGGTCCGGGGTCTCGCGGGGTAGAAGCAACAGTCCGGGCGGAGGAATAAATCTAAAATGCTTTCATTTTCATCCGTCTTCCTCCGCTGACGCTGTCTGCCTTTAAGCTTTCGTCCTTCTTCCACTTCCTCTGATCTGGCTTCAGGTTTGAATGCATTATTGGCTGGATGGTTCCCAGTACATATTGTTGAACCTAAACAAGTTAAACAGTGAACAGGTCCTCGTGTGAGCGTGAAGCTGGAGCTAAAAATAACGACAAAAGCATCAGCGGGATGTGATGTTTGGGAATAAGAGGAGCGCACGTTCATCTCGGAGGGGACCTCCCTGGCAGCAGCATCCCGGCTGTGATTGACACACTCCTTGACCTCTACTGGCCGAGCGTCTCGTGGTTTCGGAGGATGGGAAAGTCCGCCACGACGCCGGGCCCTCCCAGTTGGTCTGCACCAGACTTTGTCCGGGTGGCTCTGCCCTTGCTGGCTGGAATGCTGGCATGCTGAGGATGACAGGGTTTCCTGGGATCCGACGAGTCCTCTTTAATTTGTCCGTCCTCTCCTGCCACTTCCCTCCACCAGAAACCAGTTGAATTCCGTGGCCACAGGCGCCGGCATTCCCCGTCCCTCCGACTTTCCAGAGTGACTTCTCCATTTCCGTGGCATTCTCTTTCTCTTTTCAGCCTCCATTTCCCACTCAGGCCTAAGATGGGGACACAAAACCCTTCTTTCTTAAGCCCTTAAACACTCATTTTCATAACAATAATTGTACACCTAAAGTCCAAAACTTATAGTTTTAGCCTAAACTGAGAAGACCAGAGTTCCTCATGTGGTGGGAAATAATCCACTACCCCAAGTGTGATCAGAAGAGGGCGATATAGGCACTGTCTCCATTAAAAACAGAAGAAGAAGATCCTGAGGAGCAGAGGGATCTTGTGGATCCTGTTTGAGGTGCTGTCCTGGTTAGCTGGATGAGATCTTTCTGTCTCCTGCTGGGTCCGCACGAGCCTGAAACCTCTCTTGTTCTTGGCCCTCCAGGCCTGCACCTTCTGATTGGGTCCTCAGGTCCAAACATCTCTGTGGAGATGAGGACGGGACCCGTCAGCCGTGACTGTGGCTCAGTTCTGTCAGCACGAAATGACACATGGAAATGGGAACCCAAAAAAAGCCGTTTCACAGGAAGGTTTTAATGTTATTCAACGGCGTTTCTGAGCACGAGCCCTCCCAAACACACACACACACACACGCGCAGACACACACAGTCAGTGACAGACACACACATTCCAGCAGAGCGGTGTTCCGTCTCGGAGTGACAGACCACCTGCTCCGACTCCTCACATTGGTGTCAGTTCGGCATCAGTGGGAGGGCGAGTTAATGGGATTCCGCTATCAGCACCGCGATGCAGCGCCCCTGTCAGCGCTCCCTCCTCCGGAGCGTCACGCACAGTCAGGGAAGGCAGACGTGTGCGGCGTGAAGGGCCAGAGACGTTCATCATCACAGTTTTCAAGGTAAACGCCAGCCGTGACTCACAGGCAGCCGAGGGAAGGAGCCCAGAAATACACCGGCCCGTTTTAGTCCCCTAAACCTCATCCACTGCTCAGCACTGCTAATATCTGTCACACCGTCACTGCTTCTGCTTTCATCTCCTCATTTACCTCCAAAGCTGTTGATTATTTTCTATATAATACTGATCTCCAACATTACTGGGGTAGATACTGGGTTAACAACAACAACAACTCATCTGCTTCCCATTAAACTGTTACAAATGTGGTGGAGACCAATCAGCTGGTTTAGCGGCTTTGATGCTTTCATTAATCTTAATCTTTGATTCCAATCACACACTCAACAACATTTGTTTCACAGCAACGTGAACTAAGGAGATGATTCGATTCTCTCTCACATATGGAAACAACTATATGAACAGATGTGTGAGCATCATCTCTCCCTCCAAAAGGCCAATGGATGATGCTCATTTTTCATGTCTTTCATGTGCTGCTCTCAACCAGCACCAGAAACACTCTCTGCAAGAACGGCTTCATTATTATTATTGTTATTATTAATGCAGGAATAGTGGGATTACTGCTGTTATTGCGTTAGAGGAATTAGCTTGATGCTTTTCTCTGTTAAAAGCTCGTTGCTGACACACACTTTGGTAATTACTCCTATAAGAACAGACTCTCCAGCAGGATTCCAGAGCCTTGCTCACGGGTGGTTGATAAACACCATTTGTGAGGTGTTTATTGTAGCGCGAGGCACAACCATGTTCACCGTATAGGAACACACTCTTTGAGTATATTTCAGTGAGTAATCGGAGTGTTTGGCTACACACACACACACACACACACACAGGCTTGGGTTTAGTGAGTGGGGACTAATCAGTTCAAGGTGTTAAAGTGGGCCGGAGCTGAGCGAGTCTGGAAGGAATGAGACCCTCGTTACTGCGTCTCGTCTCCCTTCCATCACCTGGCGCTAGCGAACGTGGCCTCACCTCAGCTGCTCCTTCTGTCTCCCTTCTTATTTCCAGCCTCCCTCTCAGCTACTGCTGGCAGGTCTTTAGAGTGGTGGCAGCGTTGCGCTGTTTCCCTGCTCCACTTTCCCCCTCCCTGTTTCAGTCCTTCTGGTTCAACATCAGAGGGTCGTTTGCGTCTGCCTTTGCCCCGAAGGCTGAGATTCATAATTACACAGCACGTTGGGGAAAACCGTTTCAACATTTCTGATGCCAAACACGAGAGGAAACCAAATTATCAAGGAAAAGGTGATGATGAGGAAAAGATCTTGAAGGATTGTTTTGTCTGTTATTGTTGCGCGATGCTGCCGTTGTGGAGTCTTCACAGCATCACAGAGCACTCAGAAGAGGCGTCAAGCAGGAAATTACTTCTAGAATGTTTGAGCTCCAGCTGTGTCTAATAAACTGTTGAACTTGCAACTTATAAACTGTGGTTATATTGCGTGTGATTTTTCCCCACACAGAAGGATGACATCCTCAGCATACCTTAAACACTTAAACATGCCATTTTCAGACTTTTGTGAACTTATAAAATTGTCAGGTGTCTGGATGAAAAGCTGTGTGTTCATTTCAATCTCATAGATCCACCATGTTTCACAGGGAGAACCAAGGCCTAATAATTGAACAGAAAACCCGCAAGAATCCGAATCTCGCGAGACCTCGGCGTGATTTTGTTCCTCCCTCGTGATTGGCTCCCTCGAGTCTCGCTCATCCGTCAGCTTGGGGCGTTCAAAGACGGTCACGGACAAACTAAACCTAGTTAAAGTTTCTCCACTGGTCCAAAAGAAAGAAAATTCACCGCACGGACGACTTGCATCGGAAAGTATCATTTACTACATCGAGTGAAATTTTTGTTTTGAAAATTTCCGAGGATTTAAGACAGAAGCTAACATTAGCTTGATAGCGAGATGGAGGGATAAATAACGGGGATTCTAAGTGCCCCTGAAGTGCTCTCACTTACAAGTTAAAACACATTAAATCGTCAGATTGTCAGTTTGCCAAATGTTGTTGCGTCACTTCAGTAAATCACTTCTGTAATGTTTATTTTTTAATCGAAGCTTGCTGTCCAGGAATCAGACTGTCAGACAAAGATTATGGGAGATAATTAACCAGCCTGTTACTGCAGTGAGAAGCTGCCACCAAAGCGACGGCTTTAATTACCAAGCTTCATAGTCTGTAGTATCACAAACATGAAGTAAATGCTTTGTAAGTAAGGACTTTAAAATGCTAAACTTACAGCAGTTTGTGCGCCCCAACGGTTCAAGTCTTTGTGATTATTTTCTTTGATCACAGGAGCCAAACAGGAGGCCACGATGAGCTCCAACGGCGCCGGTCAAGATCGCCCAGGCCCGAGTCGCCCTGCTGGGTGAACAAGCTGCTGTTGCCCGGGTCAGTCGCCACTAACTGTTATAACAACGGTAGCAAGAGCAACAATAACAGAACTATAACAGTAATCAGCTTTTATCATTTATTTTATTACATAATAATTTCCATAATAACCAGAAGGTCGTGACCTTTTAAAGCAGAGGAGTTCTTCTGTTTACGTCCACTCTCCAACACACACAGTGTGTGTGGGCATGTGTGTGTGTGTGTGGGCATGTGTGTGGGTGGGGGTGGGGCAGCAGCAGCAGGTGGGGGAGGAGCCACAAGCGTTAAAATGGGAGGTTGCAGACCGATGCGGAGAGGTCGACGGCATCAACACCCCCTCACACACCACCGTGACCTTTGTCCTTTCACGCTCTGATGAGGCAGCGAGCTTCAAAGCTCCCTCGTATTTGTCTGCGTCACCCTGCTGGTTAATCCATCCACAAAGGGCCGGAACCCCCCCCCGTACAGTGAGTTCTTACTCATGACCATAACACTCGTAGGTTTGGGTTAAGAACAGACAATATATCGATTTGAACAACAGAGTTTTAGTCTGTTAATCACAGACAGTCAGAAGCTTTTGTCTGTGCTGTCAGTCCTCTTTATCCAGGACGTTCCGCAGCCACGCAGCAGAGTCCATGGACATGCCCGGAGTTCCGGGCCGGCATCGTTTCGGGGGGGGGGGATTTCAACAAGAATCTCAGCAGCGAAGCCGACAGCAGGGATGCAGCTGCCTTCAATTTCCTGCAGCATGTTGTTCCCATCAGAGGCGCTGAAGCTGCAGCAGAGGCTGATGGATCCGGAGTCTCCTCCGCACCGCCGGCCCGTGTGGGAATGCTGCTCCGCTCCCAGAACCTTCGGCCCACAGACCCGCGCAGCACCACGCCTTCGTCTCCAGGTCGGCGTGGAGCCGAAGCTGATGCGCTTTGATCTCAACACCTGCTCTAACGTTTACCTCCCTGTGACAGAGGAAAAACACCAACACGTTTCTGATGGGACGCGTCTCCGGGAAAAGTTCTCCCCTTTCCCGCTGAACTGGGTCCATCTGGCTGCTAGGGCCGATTCCGTCTCCACGGCCAGAGACGGCAAACATCCCCGAATGCTGATTTCAAAAAGCATCCTGTTTTGAATAACAGGGGGAAATCAGGCGCCAGTAAACAACAACACGCTGCTTCTTTTCCCATTAGACACGTCCATGGAATGTCCAGAACCAGTTTCTGGTGAGATCGGGAAGACTGTTGTTTTGTTCTCGACGGCCAAATGTCGGCCGTGGAGGGAGGCGCCGGCAGCGCTTGTGTGTGCGGGACGTCCCTGGACCTCATTAGCTCGTGTCCTTATTAACAGTCTCCTCGTTATCCCCTCAGGAGGAGCCTGCTGGGATCCTTCCCCGTCCCCCCTCCCGTTCCCAGGCTCATTCCCTCTCTTTCTCTTTTCCTCAACATGGCCTCTGAACTTCACTCCAGCTTCAAAGCTCTGACAGAAGCTTCCTCTTTCGTCTCCTCAAGGTGAAGCTGGCTACACGTGCACGTGCGCCCAGATGAGGCCGAGGCAGCTGAAACAATTAAGCTGCGTTTGCCAGTAATTAATGCCCGCCTCCTCTAATTGGGAGGTTTTAAAGTCTGACGTCCAGAATGGTGTTTTTTCTTTATTCAAAAGTCACTGTTGTTTTTCTTTCGTCAACGGTGGAATTATGGGGTGTTCTGTGACGACATGATGAGACCTCGATGAGACAAGGAGCTCGTAGACGTGGTGTTTGCAGACTGTTGTAATATCTGGAATGTGGGGGGGCTAATTGCCTTTAATTAACTGTACTGCAGGACAGCACGCTGAGATCCTTATTGTGAGCCCTGTAAAAATAAATCATAAAACTAAAATATTTCCTCTTTTGGAAAATAAGACCTGTTCCCTGTGGAGATGGTGGCCGAACCCAGCTGGTTCCGTAGCATGTGACTGGCTTCAGACCCACGTCTCAGACGTTCGTGGCTCCTAATAGGTCAAAAGATAAAACCATTTTTTATAGATAGAACAATGGTTGGGAGAGGTGAACACACACACACGCGCGCGTGGTTAAATCTACATTTATTAGTTAATTTGCAAAAATGTAGCTTCATTTTTCGACCCCACTCATCAGGGTGGGCAGCGCCCCAGCGCCCCCTATCGGTCGGCCGCCGCTGCGCACCCACCGACGGTGCCTCGGAGCACCGACATGTCTGTTATTTTACGTATGTCTGTTAAACTGTACAAGGTGCCAAACATTGGGAAATATCAGGTAACAGGTGTCCTTTTCTGACCTTTAACGTCCCCTGAAGGAACCGCCATTAACCTTAATTTATTAACCCTTCGGCCGTCATTTGTTACCCTGGACCCAGAAAATGAGGTGGACCAGAAACCGAAGAAAAGATTTTAAAACAATAAAAAAAATTAAACTGGAAAAAAAACCCATAGTAAAGCCTCCAGAACTTTAAATAGTAATACATTTCCTTGTATCACCAGCTTGTATTTTAACATAAAATCCCAAAGTTTCAAATGTTTCATTTTAATTTCATTTTAATGACCATTTGAAAAATGAAAATGAAATGTTTTGGCTCCACAGAAGGAGGTCACCTCTAAAAATGTAACACTTATGACCCTTAATTGAAAATAAAAACCAGTTTTATTAGCCGTTTGCTAATATTTACCCCGTGAATTAAAGGAGCATTTTTAAAGAATCTTGCGTCCATGGTAACGTCCTTAAACAAAATATCTGGGCCATCAGACTTAATTGCCAACCTCATGTCAATGGAGCAGAAATAGGTCACACACACACACACACACACACACACACACACACACACACCACACACACACACACACACACACACACACACACACACACACACAGATGGATAAATTATTCTCTTTCATGACCTTTGGAGACGAGGGAAGGACGAGGTTGGAGCCTCTGTGTGGAAACAAGCGTTTCTCCACAGGTGACACGAACCCGCGTCCTTGGCCGCTCCATCCCATCAGCTGGAAGAACGTCTGCCACCGTCTCTCTGAAGATGCCGTTTTTCCTCATCCTGCACCCGTAGAAAAGGGTGCAGGGTGACGTAGACATACACATTTACACATTTATTCATTATTTATTCCCCACTATCTAAATTTATGAATAATCACTGTTAATGTATTTCCATCTTCCTCAGGAATATATATGCATAGATAAGGCTGTGTCCATGTGTGTGTGTGTGTGTGTGTGTGTGTGTGTGTGTGTAAAGGTTTCCGTGTTAATGTGTCTATTTTCATATGGCGAGCTTGTACCAATTATTGTCTGGTGACATTAACCAGGTTGATTCCTGGTTTCATTATCCTGGAGTTATTACACGCTGGACGTATCTGTTATTACTATCAGCTAATCTAGATTAATAATCTTACCTCATTTCAGACCGTGATTGAAATATATCGCGCAGATGAACTGAGCAATAGATGCAGAGGGAAGTTTTATTGTTTGAGGTAAATGGTTCCCTTTGAAGGAGGAAGGGAAGCGTTATCTGTGCGTGTGTGTGATCACACGTGCAGCAGCCGTGCACGTTGGGTAACCAATCAGAGCTGCAGCAGCAGGGCGGCCCTAGCAACAGCTGGGATGGGCGGCGGGCGCGAGCGTGCTGCAGGACCGACGCAGGATCGCCTCCTTTAAGGAGGGAAACCTTTTGATGGGAGGAGATGGGAATTAGTCCTCCTTCCAAGTTGTGCGTGTGATGTGCAGCCAGTTGGTAATTCCTCCGTAACAAGCGCTTCACATTCCGCTGAACGGCTGCCAGGGGCAGATATACGTGGAACGCAGCCCCACTATCGGAGGCTCCTCCATATTCCCCTTTTCTTGCCTCAACATTTCCTCCTCGGCTATTTCCCCCCTTTGTTTCAGGCTCTGGATCTCTTGGTCTGACAACTCTGTGGAGCTTTTCTTGGTGTCCTCCATGTTGACAAGGATCAAAACGCAGAGGTGAAGCGACACGGAGGCTGTCGGCCTGTTCCACCAATCAGCAGGCTGCAGCGCACAGTCCCGCCCCCCTGGGCAACGGGGCTAATGCTAGTCCAACGGGGCTAATGCTAGTCCAACGGGGCTAATGCTTGTCCAACGGGGCTAATGCTTGTCCAACGGGGCTAAGGCTAGTCCAACAGGGCTAACGCTAGTCCGCTAGCTGGCCGAGGCTGCAGCCAGAAATCCTGATTTGGTGGAGACGATGAAGCCGACCTCCGACCTCCGACAGAGATCAGGACAGGTCAGAACAGGTCAGAACAGGTCAGGACAGGTAAGAACAGGTCAGGACAGGTCAGAACCGGTCAGAACAGGTTCATTCCTCCACCGGTGGATGAATGCGTGGTAGGAATATCGTACATCGGCCTGAAGTGGTTGCTTTATAAAATGGCTACCCAGAATTTTAACGAGCAAATAAAGAGTAAATCACCAGAAAACGAAAGAGACCTGGAAAAACGAGGATTCCGTTGTCATATTCTGATATTTTTCGGCCCTCGCCATCAACGCTGGCGTCCGTGGACGTTTAAAAGCTGTGGGTGTTTCTGAGGAGGCGTCAGGAACAGCTGGGATGGAGGCCGGTGACTCCGCCCCCTGCCCCGCCCCCTGCCCCGCCCCTCCGCCACACCTGCCTGATCAGCCTTCATCATCCCCACCTGTTGCTCCCTGCGGGCCCTTCCTGCCCTGCCAGACCGACTCCCCAGCACCTTGTTTGGTGGGATTCACTGGTTCTGACCTGGTTCTGACCTGGTTCTGACCCCGCCTGCCTTGGACTTCTCTCCTCTGGTAAACCTGACAACCTTCATTTTAACCCCCCCACGTGCCAAAAAAGCCCGGATCATTCGGCTGATGCACGTCTGGAGACAGCTGGATGTGGTTGACGGTAAATGACAGTTTTCTTCAGGACGATGTCACTTCCTGCCGCCTGATGAGGCCTCGGTTGTGGTTTAACAGCAGGAAATTCAGACTCCCCCCCCCCGTTGCTGTTTCATCTTTGGACGATTACAAAACCGCAACCATTTGTGCTCCTCTTTTTCTGATGCCCCCCCAAATGAGCTCCTATTTCCTCTGGTCTCCTCCCATCTGGCTCCTTTAGAGCGCCTGACCGTCCGTGATCACGCTGTCAGTGGCGTTCCGTCACCGCTGTCTGTTACCGTGGGGGGGGGGGACTGGGGGGAAATGAGTTTGTGTCAGGAGTATTTTGGAGGTACTTTGAAGTCTTATTTTGCCCCCTTTGCCTCCAGGGGGGCAGACAGTTGGGGGGGGGGTATGTTGAAATGCCCTCATAACCCAAAAAGATTATGGTCACTTTTAAACATAATTATCCCGTCGGCTCGCAGCGTTTTTAATAAAAAAACCCGTGAACTTTCAGAAAAGCTCAGGACCGAAAACACCAGCGAGTCTCTTTTGTGTCCGAGAGCTTCGACACAAACGGAGGATAAAAGAAATTATACAGACACGCCGAGATTCCGCCTTTGAAAAAGACATCGCTATTATCATTTGCTACAAATTGACAGATCAATAGTCAGCAGAGGGTCCGTCGATAAAAGCCGGGGGCGGAGGACTCCTCGGTGGGAAGGGGGGGGGGGGGGTGGGGGGGTCCTGAGGCGCAGCTAGCAATGATTTTTGTTCTCTCAGAGGCAACCAAAAATACGTACACACACCAGGGACGGCCTCAAAATGGCTCCTCACACCAAAGCCTCGTGCATTAAAAAGTAATGAACCCATAAGTGAGCGCTGAGCAGAACCGTGACCTTAAAGGCAGCTTTCTGGGCCCGTTGTGTCTCTAAACCGTGTTTGCTAACGTCTGCAGTGGAGCACGCGGATGCCGGAGCATAAGATGGTGGACGCTTCCCTGCCCCCTGCTGCGTCTGGAGCGGCGCTCCCGGAGCGGGGACGGCGAGGAGGGCGTCCCGCGGTGCTGATTGAGCGTCCCTGCCAGGGCCAGACAACTTCACTATTCCAGCCCTAGCAGGGGGTGTTAATCACATCAGGGTCCGCTGACAGGAGACATTGAATTCAGCTCCGGTCCCAGTAAGAGTCCGGTATCCAGCCGTCGCTCCTGAACACGCCGCCGACGCCACAATGCAAAGGTTTGTGTCTCCTTATAGCGGCAGAATGTATTTTGGAGGAAGATCTGCGTCATCGGGGGCAGAATCCAGGCTGCCGGTTAGCGTTAGCGGCTTCTGTTTGACCAGGATGGGATGTAAAGGCTACGGTACCTGAGTTTGGACTGTGTCTTCATGCTAAATGTGGGCTTGTTCTTGGTCACCACTAATGTTCAAAGGGTTGCCAGCAGCTGGACAAAGCTAGCAGCAGAACTGACGTTTCCACCCATCCGACGGTTCAGTAACGAGGACTAACCAGGATTTTCCTTCCCAGAGAAATCTACCAAAGAGATGAGAACTACACTGGACTCTTTTAAGCAGCTTTGTGGGCCCAACAGAGCCTCTCTGCTGCCCAGGGAGGCTGGCTTCCAGCAGCTACGGCCCATTCATCATTCACTTTCAATGGCTAAGACCAAGCTGCCTCCAGCTAGACGGCCAGGTAGGGTGCCGGGCCGTGCACAACATTGGGGGGATTAGCAATCAAAAGAGTGCTGGGCTAGAGCCTTCCATCCCAGCCTTCCATTCACTGGGAGCAAGGGAGGAGACTCCAACAGTGGTCAAGGTCAACGTCTCCAACTCTGCAGGAGGTCAGTGGGAAAGAACCCTGGGAACAAGCCGCCTGCTCTCGGCTAAGAGCGGGCTAGCCAGCTAGCAGCACAGCAGGTGTCTCGGCCACCAAACACTCTTCTGTTCATGTTGCTGATAGCATGTCTGACAAGATAAAGCCCGCTCTTTACTCTCCCCTCACTTCGCTCTCTTTGATCCTTCTTTTTGTCCCTTTTGCTCGGTTCCAGCCCGATCCGCTTGGATTCGGTGTTCATTCTTTCTTCGGACTGTATGACGTCTTAGTAGAACAATACCTGTTTAACCATCATCTTCACTCGGATTTTCATGGGAAGAACTTTGGGGGCCGGTTTCTCTTGGCCCCCACGACCGTGGTTTCTACAGAAGTGTCTCTAAAGTGGAACGCTCCCTTTTTTTGGGGGGTGTTTAAGGAACCAACTTTTTAAACGAGTTAATATCCTCTTCCTGGATTCGCTGCTGCCTTCATGGCTGTCGTTTTAAGCTGCTCTGGCTTCCTGTGGTGCGAGACATTGAGCCGAGAGACCCCGGTGGGACAGCTGGCCGTAGACTCGCTCAGACCCTAGAGGAACGTACCATATTTTCCCCGAGATCACGAAGTGGGCAGATTAGCTCAAGCCGCCGGGACTGACAATAGAAACGCCACGAGGTAGCGAAGACGTTAAAAAAAGAAAAGAAAAACGAATCGGCGTTTTTAAAAAATTCGGACTCAGAAATTCGACCGTGCGCCGCTTCCCCACCCTCCAACAAACACACCCCTGTTGGGATATTGGCAAGTTGTCATGACGACAGGGATGTTCTACTGATGAAGTCTCGCTAAGCGCCGTCCAATCAGATCGTGGCGCTCCAACCGCAGCGTGAACAGGGGAGGACGCACCTATTCCAGTTGCACAATGCCGAGAAAGGACGGGCGAAACCCCGGACCACCAACGGGAAATTGGCAAACCGGGGGAGGCTGTCAATGGGCTGCCGGGGTTCGACAATGCCCGAACAGCGGGGGTCGTGGATGCAGGTAGGGGGTCTCCATCGCGTCTGCTGCTGCTAAAGCCGCCATTCTTCGCCGCTATCAATCCAAAATATTGATGCATTATTTATTTTTTACCATTGGCGTGCAGTTGCTGAGTGCAGGCGTGAGGCGGCTAGCGTGCCGAGCGTTGCTATCGGGAAGCTTTAACAACACTTTGCAAATCTGGCGAATCACTCCTGCAGGTGGTTTTTATTTATTTATTTCTTTTTTTTCTTTCCCAAATTCCCAACAGCAGCGAGAGCACAGCTGGGGAGAGGAGGGGAATTGCCACTTAGCATGATCCCAAGTCTAATTCTGCCTCCACTCCACCGCGGTCTGTCCAACGAAGCTAATGTCCAGGAAAGTGGCTGAAAACTCTCCTGGTGGGAGTTGGATTCAGGCCTTTTTATGTCAGTTTCCATTTATTTTGCTGCTGGTTGACCAGAGACAAGCAGAGGTGGTTGGTTGGTTGGATGGTTGATGAAAGCTGGAGGGCTGGGTCGGGTGCTCCGGGGGTCCTTCCATCATTGCAGGTGGCCATTGTGGTCCTGCTCCACTTAAGCTCATTATTCCAACCTGTCATATGTGTAAAGTGTGTTGCAGGCTGGCCTGCTCCTAACATGATTAGCATTTCTTTAGCTAACCTAAGCAGCAAACCTCCCTCATTCTGTCATGCGTTCTCAGCGGGTCGCCGGTCCACAGACTGACCCCCAACGGTGGTTCTGTTGGACTCTTCAGGTTTGGGAATCTTAATGGAAGCTGTCAGCATAGCAATCCCATAGTTATTAGCTCCTGGTTGGGCGTTAGCATGTTTTCTCTGCTGCACTTTAGCTTCACTTTTGGGGAAAAGGTGACTGTTGTGAGGGAGGGGGGACGGATGTTTGAGGGAGGGGGGACGGATGTTTGAGGGAGGGGGGACGGATGTTTGAGGGAGGGGGGACGGATGTTTGAGGGGGTTTTCCTGGATGTGTCTCACATTCCCAACATTTCTTTAGCTTCGACAGTTGAACTGAGGAAAAAGATGGAGGCGACCTTCACTTTCACGTGTAAACAACAACAACCCTGTAAAAAAGTTGCTTATTCATCCTTCCCTCCCAGTCGGAAGGACGGGGTTTTCCCACTCCTGTGCGCGTCCCGCTGGGCGCTGCGGACTTCCTGACAGTGAGGTCAGATGGTGAGAAGGTTTGTAGCAGGAAAACCGCTCAAGTGAGATGATTGCCAGTCTTGTGATGCAGATTAGTAACATTTTGGCGATTGGGGTCAGATGTGGCGAGTCCTGTTTACGTTCTGACCGGGAGGATGATGGAGGGGGTTGTTTGCACTGGGAAGGCTGCAGTTTGAACATGGATAACCGGGAATTAAAGACGTGTTTACATGCAGGATTATTGCTCACAAATGTTTAAAGTATATGATAGATTCATGTTTTCGTCTGTGCCGGCTCCTTTTATCCGGGCTGAATTAAAAAAGCCGCAGAGCGCCATGGGAACGCCGGGATGTGCGCTGCAGGGATGAACTACAGCTCTGTCCATAAATCAGTTTATAACGATTCTTTTCAAATGGCAGCGATACACAACGAGCTGATGTTCGAGGGCTGCGCTCCATTTTAAGAACACGTAACACTAAATGTCATCCCGAGGCGGCCTGGACCACCCACGGCTTGTCCATAACATGCCATGAGGTTTTCATTGAAGAGGTTCCAGGGCTGAGCCCTCCTGACCACCACGGCCACAAATCCAGATCCTGTGATCTATGATTTGGGGTCCGAGGACGGATGAGACAGAACCCGGGCCTGTGAGGGCTGCTGGGGATGGAGGAGACATCTCTGACTGCTGGCCAAGAGGGAAACACAAGGCCGACAAGGCATCCCATGATGGAAGCCAGGGGTGACGGTGTGGAGGGGGGGGGGGGGGGGGGGGGGGGGAGGGGCAGGGCAGGGCGGGGGGGCGGGGGGCAGTGCTGCTTCGGGTTATTGTCCCTCATCTGTGAGCAGAGAGACGGTGTGCAGCCGTCAGCCAAGGACGACTGTCCTGTCCTGTCTCGTCCCCACCTCCCTGCATCTGAAGTAATGACAGGCAGAGCAGCATTAGCATTAGCAGCAGCATTAGCATTAGCAGCAGCATTAGCAGCAGCATTAGCATTAGCAGCAGCATTAGCAGCAGCAACAGTTGTAGCTACAGCAGCTGCACATCAACATAAAGAGGAAGAACACCATTACAAACTGGTCTCATCTCCCCCAGGCTGTCCACACAGGGTGTGTGTGTGTGTGTGTGTGTGTGTGTGTGTGTGTGGGGGGGGGGTCCTTCTTTATTCACTCTCGTCCACTGGCTGTGTGTTGTCGGCCGCCTTGTCATTTGTCCAGATACAGATGAACATCCAGCACAACAATGGAACAGGCAGACAGACAGCAGACAGACAGACAGGCAGACAGGCAGCAGACAGACAGACAGACAGGCAGACAGACAGGCAGACAGACAGGCAGACAGACAGGCAGGCAGGCAGACAGACAGACAGGCAGACAGGCAGGCAGACAGACAGGCAGACAGGCAGGCAGACAGACAGGCAGACAGGCAGGCAGGCAGGCAGCAGACAGACAGACAGACAGACAGGCAGACAGGCAGGCAGACAGGCAGACAGGCAGACAGACAGACAGGCAGACAGGCAGACAGGCAGACAGACAGACAGGCAGACAGGCAGGCAGACAGACAGGCAGACAGGCAGGCAGGCAGGCAGACAGACAGACAGACAGGCAGGCAGACAGGCAGGCAGGCAGGCAGGCAGACAGGCAGGCAGGCAGGCAGCAGGCAGGCAGGCAGGCAGGCAGACAGACAGACAGACAGACAGACAGGCAGCTGCACCTGCAGGCTGGAGTCTCAGGAGCAGCTGAGACCAGTTTAACAACAGTCTCCAACAGGGTCCTGCAGCTCCGCTCTGGCTCCGTCTTTATTGTTCATCACTTTAAAAGCCTGGAAGCTTTGTTCTTTCTCCTCAGAACAGTTGAGACGACCCCCGTGACCTCTGAGGTCACTCCGATGAGATTCCTCATTAACATTCTTCCCCCTAAAAAAAATAAATGACGTTTTAATTCCGGTGAAATTGAGTTCCATTTATCTTCACCCGACTTGAATATTGTGGTGCAGGAACCGGAGTGAAGGGGCAGATGGAGGGATAATGGGGAGATGGAGACCTGCCCCACCCGTCCACTCCGGAGGGGCAATTAAAGGTCACGTCCTTGGAGTTGATGGAACATCTAATGTCCTTTATATCTGAGGCAGAAGCCTCTTCTTCCACCTCTGTAAGGACTTCCTGTCTCACAGCAGAGCATCACGTGACTGCACACACACACACACAACACACACACACACACCACACACACACACACACACACACACACACACACACACACACACACGCGTTGGCATCAAACCCAACATGTGTTGGTTGGAGCGACGAGGACGTTGCTGCAAACATTCTGCTGCTCTTAATTATCTTTGCCTCTTTCAAGTTGCAGACGGCCGCGCTTCAAAAACGGCCGCGTCCTTTTGTGCCGTCGCATTGTTTCTGTGGGAGCGTGCACGTGGGGGTGGGAGCGTGCACGTGGGGGTGGGAGCGTGCACATGGGGGTGGGAGCGTGCACGATCGTACAGAGCTGATCTGCTTTACTTTCGTGGCACAGCTGCAATCGGACGGCGTTGATGTGTAACCCAACCCGGGGGGGGGCAGGGGGGCGGGGGGGGCAGGGGGGCCGGGGGGCCGGGGCAGACGTGGTCCTGCCACCACCAGATGGGGCTTTATGATGAAAAGAACCTAATCCCCATCCAGGCCTCGCTCCCATCGTTTATGCACTACAAAGCAATTTTCTTCCTGTTTTAGAGGCAGAAATCACTTCATTTTCCAAACATTCCCTCCATTTTTCCCTGTTTACAGCTGTTGTTGCCCCCCCCCCATTTCTCCCTCATCTCTGCTTCTCCCCTTCTGCCCCCCCCCCTCTTTGCTCTTGAAGACTTGCAAATGTGGCATTAGCTAATACCCACAGAGCAACGCGTGTGTGTGTGTGTGTGTGTGTGTGTGTGACGCTGGTTTTGGACCCGTTCCGTTGGGATTGTGATCGTGGACCGGAGGATCCCTGCATATCTGGATTTTTATCTGGAGTTTCTATCCGGAGTTTTTCAGGCATCCAATAATCAGGTTTTGCTGGTTTGATCCGTGGACCTGAGCGCCCCCCCCCCCCCCCCTCCTGCCCCCCCGTGCTGGTGGCATCAGCAAGGATGGTACAAATCAAACAGGAAGTGAGATTCCGGCTGTGTGCCAGCGGATCAGCTGAATGTGGAATGTTCAGGAACCCAGCTCCTGACAGGAACCCAGCAGCTGTAGTGCGGCGCCGGCCCAGTGAGCTTTAATACCGGGTGCTGCTGGGTCCTCGGCACCGCCGACGGTCCCTCCTCTCCTGTCCAGACCTCTGCTCGCTCCTTCTCGCGGGCCTCGTTCCAAGTCTGCCTTGGCCTTCTTCCAATGGAGCGTAACCAGTGGATGGGGAGGATCCGAACGCTGTAGCTGGGAGGAATGTAACCCGTGCCATGCATGTGGACCCAGGGCCCGGCAGGGAACCCAGGCTGGGAGAGCCTGCTGAGGTCCGGAACCACCAGACCCACCCCCAGGTGGACGCAGGCTTCTGCCCGGCCGTTAGCTGTCCCGCTACTTTAGCTAACAGGATGTAGCTGTAGTCTTTTCATCCTCACGTCGTCTCTCATTGTCTCTCCACTCTTGATTTATTTATTTTTCCCAGCAAGTGCAGCGAGGTGACGGAATCTGCACGAAAATAGCCGCCAACATCCCGACTCTCACCTCTCATCTGCTCCGTCTGGAGCGCGGAGGCAACAGATGTGGGGCCAAGCTGGAGACGAGGCGCCGCAGAAATCAGCCGCGTTAATGTGGGAACTTCTGTTGCTGGGCGAGAGGGAAGTGGCCGCTCGCTCAGACGCGTCTGCGGGCTGTTGCCGCGGGTTTTTATCATAAAGGTCAGAGGTCGCGGTGATGCAACCCTCCAAGAGGAGCGAATCCTTCGGCTTTTCCTCAACACGGCGGTTTGAGCTAAACCGGGTTTAGCTCCTAATTTAGCTGCGTTCAGCTTGGTTTAGTTTCCAGTTTAGCTGCCGTCAGGAGGACGGAAACGTGAGCGCTGGTGTCCGCGGGACGGCCTGGACGATTCCAACGGGAATCTTAATCCGGGAAAACACAGCTGTGACCTTCCTGGAAGGTCGGACGGACGAGAGGATGGAGAAGAGCCCGGTTATTTGGACAAGAAACGGCGTTGTGTAGATAAAGGAGCTCCAAATGTATGCGTGATTATCTCACCTATCACACACACACACACACACACACACACACACCACACACGCACACACACACACACACACACACACACACACACCACACACACACACACACACACACACTGTAGGAGGATGTTTGTGAGCCTGCTGGTGCTGCAGCACCAAACTCGGGGCAGGAAAATGAGCAGCCAGCAACAAAGAGCTCTGAGGAAGTCGACGCGTATCTCCAAGGACACGTCCCACCCAGCAGATCAAAGCAGCTGGAGGACGTCTTTGATGGGGGGACCACGCCGGTTTCAAAGCGCCGTCGTCCTGCTGCTCAGTGGCCAACCAAGGATAGGTGATGGAAATTCTAATGCATGCGCCTGTCAGTTAATTGAAGGCCCGTTGTGTCCCCGGGGGGGGGGGGGCTGGACTTTAGAGAGCGCCGTTGTCCTGCCGCTCGCTCGCCGTTAATCATCATTCCCCAGTCACCTCCTCCCTGCTTCCTTCTGCTGGGTCCGACGTCTCATGGAAGCCGGGCTGAGCTCAGCATGGTGGGAACGCGCATGTCTCGGGATGCGATGCGCTCGCCGTGGTGCTCAGAGCTCCGCCCCTTCCCTCTGCGTGACCTCCGACCTCCGGACCAAATGAGTGGTTGGGACGGGTTGGGGGGGGAGAGTTCGTGCATTCCTCCGTAATCACAAGAGGAATCTAAATACGCACTCGGAATAAGGTTGTGGAGCGACCGGGAGCATCCACAAACACACGTTCTGCTATTCCTGAAACGGGATGTGGTTCCCAGCCGGAGCGCCGAATCAAAGCGCCGGTTTGGGGCCGAGGAGGGAGATCAAAGCGCGGGAGGTCAAGCTTGAGGGTCGCCCTCTCACTGCCTGCCTGAATACATGAAAGACAATTGACTTTATAATGGGGAGGGGCCCCATAAATATGCATCTTCATAATGTTGTCGTGGTGGGGGGGGGCGTTTCTGCTGCGTATTCAATGATGGCGGCTGGCACCGCCGGCTCCTCGCTCCCCTCCACCATAAAAGGCCTCCCCCGCTGGGTCTTTCTCTGATTGGATCAAAGCGTTGACCTGTGTTGCCAGGTGACCTTTCATGAGCTCGCTGCTGCCTCCGGAGCGCCGACCCGGGTCGGGCCACGCGGGACCTATTCCGGCGGTGGCGGCGGCGGCCGTCACGGCGCCCTTGTCTTCCTGACGTCCCCTCTGACACCGGCTTCTGTAGCCATGCTCAGGGGGATCTGACGGCCGTGGCGTGGCGTGAATAATGGAACGGGTCCACCTGTCTCTGACCGCCGCTCCAACAGAACCTGCGCGCCCGATGATGAAACGTTCCGATGCTAATCCTCGGAATGACGTGTTTTCCCCGTCTGTTTCAGGGTACAAAGCAAGGCAGCGTCCGCCCGCCATGGGGAACGGAGGCGCCACTCTGATCCCCGGGAGACCCCGCGGCCGTCTGAAGTGGAGGTTCAGTGATGCTGAAGGATGACAAGGGACAGCTGGAGAACGGGAGGACAGTGACCACAAGTCAAGAGAGGAGACGGCAGCGGCGTCCAGCGTCCGCTCCCGTCCACCAGACCCCCAGAGTCCATCGTGAGTCTCACTCCCTCGTCCTCTAATTATCTACGTGGTCGCCGTAGTGATTAGGAATATGGAGGCGCCGCAGTAACGAGTCACACCTGTTGTGGTCGTGATGGTCGTCTGCAGACGGTTTCCACAGATGAGCGCCACCTACAGGCAGAAGAGGTTCTGAACCCGGCTGCCGTCCTGGCCTGCTCGCCCCGGCGCCGCCGCTCTCACGCCCGTGTCGTCCATCAGCGCCGCCGGCGTCCGGCTCGCCTTGGTGCTGGTGTCGGGCGAGGGCGGCTCCCGGTCTTTAGGAGGCCGCCGATGGGACCAGAATCACAGCAGCCGCTCATGTGAAGTCACTTAAAGTTGCGACATATTTAGGAACGCGTTTTTCACGGCCACAATGTGAGTAATTAAAAATACGGCGCAGATGTGGGCAGTAAATCAGCAAATCGGGGTCGTGACCGCCATCAAAGCCATTGTTGAGTGGTGTGTGTGTGTGTGTGTGTGTGTGTGTGTGTGTGTGTGTGTGTGTGTGTGTGTGTGCGTGTGTGTGTGTGTGTGTGTGTCAGGCCTGTGAAATACGGCCGTCCAGGAGTGACCCTGAGTTTAAACAGGCCACATTCTGCTGCAGGATCTTCTACATGAGCATCAAACGTTGGGCCTCTGTTGATCTGCAGCATGAAGCTTTTAATCAGCCAACAATAGGAGGAGGAGATCGTTGGGGATCGTTGGGGATCGTTGGGGTACGTTGGGGATCATTGGGGGTCGTTGGGGATCGTTGGGGATCGTTGGGGTACGTTGGGGATCATTGGGGGTCGTTGGGGATCGTTGGGGATCGTTGGGGTCGTTGGGGATCGTTGGGGATCGTTGGGGATCGTTGGGGTACGTTGGGGTATGTTGGGGATCGTTGGGGTACGTTGGGGTACGTTGGGGATCGTTGGGGATCGTTGGGGATCGTTGGGGTACGTTGGGGTACGTTGGGGTACGTTGGGGATCGTTGGGGATCGTTGGGGTACGTTGGGGATCGTTGGGGTACGTTGGGGTACGTTGGGGTACGTTGGGGATCGTTGGGGTACGTTGGGGTACGTTGGGGATCGTTGGGGATCGTTGGGGTACGTTGGGGATCGTTGGGGTACGTTGGGGATCGTTGGGGATCGTTGGGGTACGTTGGGGATCGTTGGGGATCGTTGGGGATCGTTGGGGTACGTTGGGGATCGTTGGGGATCGTTGGGGATCGTTGGGGATCGTTGGTGTACGTTGGGGATCGTTGGGGTACGCTGGGGTACGTTGGGGATCGTTGGGGTACGTTGGGGTACGTTGGGGATCGTTGGGGTACGTTGGGGATCGTTGGGGTACGTTGGGGTACGTTGGGGATCGTTGGGGATCGTTGGGGATCGTGGGGATCGTTGGGGATCGTTGGGGTACGTTGGGGTACGTGGGGATCGTTGGGGTACGTTGGGGATCGTTGGGGATCGTTGGGGATCGTTGGGGATCGTTAGGGTATGTTGGGGTACGTTGGGGATCGTTGGGGTACGTTGGGGTACGTTGGGGTACGTTGGGGTACGTTGGGGTACGTTGGGGATCGTTGGGGTACGTTGGGGTACGTTGGGGATCGTTGGGGATCGTTGGGGATCGTTGGGGTACGTTGGGGTACGTTGGGGTACGTTGGGGATCGTTGGGGATCGTTGGGGATCGTTGGGGATCGTTGGGGAGGGAGAGGGAGGGGGTGGAGGAGGAGGGGAGAGGAGAGGGAGAGGGGAGGGAGAGGGAGAGGGATGAGGGAGTGAGGAGAGGGAGAGGAGAGGAGAGGGAGCCGGGAGAGCGGAAGAGGGAGAGGGAGGACGAGAGGATAGGAGAGGAGAGGAGAGGAGAGGAGAGGAGATTTTTGGGAGGAGAGGGAGATGGAGAGGGGAGAGGGAGAGGGAGAGGAGAGGAGAGGGAGAGGGAGAGGGAGAGGAGAGGAGAGGAGAGGGAGAGGAGAGGAGAGGAGAGGGAGAGGGAGAGGGAGAGGAGAGGGAGAGGGAGAGGGAGGAGAGGAGAGGGAGAGGGAGAGGGAGAGGAGAGGGAGGAGGAGAGGGAGAGGGAGAGGGAGAGGTGTAGAGGGAGAGGGAGAGGGAGAGGAGAGGGAGATCAGACTGAGATCCCTGCTCCACTTCTCACGGCTGGTGTGGTGTGTGTGTGTGTGTGTGTGTGCGTGTGTGTGTGCGTGGTGTGTGTGTGTGTGTGTGTGTGGGTGTGTGTGTGTGTGTGTATCACCTCTCCAGCCATTGTCCTCACAGATTTCTCATTATCCAGACACACACACGTTGACTGTGAATTTCTTTTTTGACCTTTTCGGCCTCAGCAGAGGTAATTACTGACATCTCTGTGGAAGAGTCTGATCACCACACACACACACACACACACACACACACACACACACACACACAACCACACACACACACACACACACACACACCATCTCTTTTCTCTGTGTTGCTTCTGCAGCAGCATTAAAGCGTCGCCGTTCGTCACAATATTTCTCCAAATATCAGATGCTAGCATTTATAGCATTTATAGCATTTATAGCGTTTATAGCATTTATAGCATTTATAGCATTTATAGCATGAATAACTCCTCAGTATGTGCCAGTACCGTCATGGCTGAAGGTGTTTGGCTCTGTCCCTTCAGCTCTTTTATTCTCTGGCTCCGGATGTCCTTCCTGATACAACAGAATCCAGCAGCCCGCAGCAATCTTCCCTCATTTAATACCCGCGCCAATTTCCAGATTCCCTCTGTTTCAGTATCTCTGAAATGAATCCCTGAGGGGGTTTATGATTACCTCACCGAGAGGAGCACCGATCAATAACCTTCCGTGCTCCCAGTAATCCCTGCTAAGTCTAATATACTGCTGATCCATGTTTTCTGCATTATTCCCAGTTTGGGAATCACAGGCTCCTGGACCACCCACAACACCTGAGAGACAGAAATGGCTCCATGACGACTCCTGCAACCGTGGGGGGAAACCCCTCACATGGTCGGTGCACGAGGCCGAAGGAGGCCAGGGAGGAGTTAGGATGGAAGGATGGAAGGATGGAGGATGGAGGATGGAAGGATGGAAGGATGGAAGGATGGAGGGGGAGGAGGCAGAAAGGTGGTGATGACAGAAAAAAGAGCAGAAGCTGATGGAGGCTGAGGAAGATGAGAGGAAACGGAGCACGACGACAACCAAGGCCGTGGTGGGTGTTCTTCCTTTTGTTGTTGTTGTTTCCTCAGAAAATTGCTTCAGAACGTGTGATGGGCTGATAGCAGCACGACTGGCACAGACACGTGCACGAGCCCATCACTCACACGCACGCACGCACACACACACGGCTATCGCCATGGTGATAAAAGGGACGCAGCATAATGGAGGTGGAATGTTTTCAAAGATGAAGAAACAACAGCGTGGCCAACCAAAGAGAGGGGGGGAGGGAGAGATAGGGGGGGAGAGAAGGAGGGGGAGAGAGGGCGGGGGGAGGGAGAGAGAGGGGGGGAGAGGGGGGGAGGAAAGAGAGGGAGGAGAGGGGGGGAGAGGGAAGAGAGGGAGGGAGGGGAGAGGGGGAGAAGAGAGGGAGGAGGAGAGAGAAGAGGGAGAGGACAGAGAGGTGAGAGAGGGGGAGAGGGGCGGAGAGGGAGAGAGAGAGGAGAGGGAGAGAGGGGGAGAGAGGAGAGCAAGAGGGAGGGAGAGAGGGAGAGAGAGAGGGGGGGAGGGATGGGACGAGAGGGAGGGAGGGAGAGAGGGGGGGAGGGAGGGGGGAGAGAGAGGAGAGAGGGGGGGGGGAGGGAGGGAGGAGAAAGGGAGAGAGAGGGAGGAAGGAGAAAGGGAGGGAGGGGGAGGGAGGGAGAGGAGGGGGGGAGAGGGAGGGAGGAGGGAGGGGGGACAGAGGGGGAGAGAGGGGGGGAGGAGAGAGAGGGAGGGAGAGGAGAGAGGGGGAGAGGGAGAGAAGGAGAAAGGGAGAGAGGGAGGGAGGGAGAGAGGAGAAGGGGAGAGAGAGAGGAGGAGGGGGGAGAGAGGGAGGGAGGGGGAGGGAGAGAGGGGGGGAGAAGGAGGGAGGGAGGGATCATCCAGTGCAGACACACCTGTGGCTCCAGGTGCTCCTCCAGGACTGGATCTGTGTGTTTAGGGACGAGCAGAAGAACCCTGAAGCCCTGATGCAGAGAAAAAAAAAAAACACAAAACAAACAAAAAACACACACAAAAACAAACTAACAAAAAAAACAAACACACACACAAAAACACACACAATCACAAAACAAACAAAAACACACACAAACACAACTCAAACACACACAACACAATCACACACACACACACTCACACACACACACACACACACACACACACACACACACACACACACACACACACTCGCACGCACACACACACCATTCAGTCATAAATATCAGCCCGGTTTATTTTGTTGTTAAAGATCTTTAAAGCTGCAACATGAAAGAAAAGGACGGAGATCTTCTTTGTTCTGGATCGTGAGCCCGTGTTCACGTTGTGTCTTCATACATGTGCGTTTGGACACGTTTACACGCAGCACGTACCGTGTGTGTGTGTGTGTGTGTGTGTGTGTGTGCGGTGTGTGTGTGTGTGTGTGTGTGTGTGTGTTGTGTGGTGTGTGCGTGGTTGTGTGTGTGTGTGTGGCGGCATCTGTTGTTGCTGCTGTCTCGGTGCAGATTGAGCGAGTCCCTTTCAGAGGTTGTGGAGGTCAGAGGTCAGGCTCTGGGGCAGGTGTCCGGCCCCGGTGGGCGACCACCGCCCCCCCGTTCCCTCCCAGACCCCCGCTGACAAACGTCCCTCCCTCACACCTCTCGTTCGTCCTCACGTCCCCAACGTGGCCCAGCCGGAGCAGCTTTGGGGCTGAGTGCTGGGGTCGGCTGTCCTGGATCAAGCTGCGTATCTCCGAGGCGGCGCACACGTGCACACGTGCGCACGTGCACCTCGGCAACGCTCAGGATCACGGAAGGAACACGTCTGCAGTTTGTTCCCATCATCCCCCTTTTAACGCTCACTCGTTTCTTTAGGAAGGCGGCGCCGGGCCGGGGCTGTGCGGCGGCAGATAGAGCAGGCTGAGCTCCACGTGTGAGAGACCTTCACCATGGCGATAACGCGATGATGCGCGCGTGTGTGGTTGCCAGGTTAGCTCGCCACCTCCGCCCAACCCCCCCCACACCTCCACCTCCTACCTCATTATTTCTATGGTCTGCTTCTCTCTGCTGTTCGGAGATACGACCAAATCACATTACGCCTGTCATGGATTACACGCAATGCATCTCCTCCCAGAAGAAAGGGAAGAAAGATCAAAGGCGTCCTCGCTAATTATTTCTAAATGAACGCGGGAGGTGAACGTGTTTGTGAGCGCGAGCGTGTGCGGCCCACATACTTGTTGTCGAAGGCCGTATTGTGCAGTGTGCGGAGCGCCGACATCGTTGTTTCAGGCCCACGTGCAGACCGACGACAGCAGATTCCGACGGTCGTCCGGAAGAGGCGGATCCAAGAGGCTCAGCCGGACCAGCGGATCGCACGTGTAGCATGTAGCATGTAGCCGATGGTGTTACCTCGACAACCGATCCCAGTCGGTGTGGACAGGACGCCATCAATGGGGCCGGAATCGTCCACGTTAGCCCCAGATTGACGGGAAACTAGCAAAGACTTTCAACCACAGACGGGGGGGGAAACGGACTAAATGAAGGCAAAATATGGAATCAACAGACTAGTTTTTCCGAGACGCTACAGACTTGGGATGTCTGTGACTGTTCCTCTCCTCTTTCAGCCCCCCTCTCCTCCCCTGTCTCTACCTTCTCCTCCTCCTTGGCCCATCTGTCCATCAGCAGGAGGCTCCTCCCACACGAGCCTGGTCCTGCTCTGGGTTTCTTCCTGTTCAAGGCGATGTTCCTGTCGGGGGTCGGACTCTCTAGCGCAGAGAAAGAATCCGAAACTTCCCATTTTCTCTCCGTGTCATCAAAAATAAAAATTTTCAGGAAGTTCATCGAGGGCACGAAAGGATGTTTCTGAGCTAAAGTGGAAGATGCTCAGCTCTAAATCTGAATCCCCACATCCCATATTTATCCATATTTAGCTCCCGTGTGTGTGTGTGTGTGTGTGTGTGTGTGTGTGTGTGCGCAGGATTTGAAGTTGTCACTTTGTAATTACCTCAGCAAATACAGGCTTGGAGAGAGTTGAGTGAAGGCTTCCAGTCGGACAGCAGCGGGAGAAAATGAGAAGTGACAGACCACATACGCAGCGTGGGACGTAAATAAGCCCCCCCGCACCCCCGCACCCCGCCACCCCCCGCCGTCTTTGTGGAAGAGACGTGGATGATTCTTCAAGGATTCGGAAAGAGAGGGAGAGATGAGCTGAAATGAGAGAATATCCCTCACTTTCATCTTTAGAAGAAATCTCTGACATCCTCTCTCGCCTGCTTTGATGAAAGTCTCTGGATTTTTTGCTGTTTTATCCTCTTACACGAGGTGCATGTATTATAGTCTGTGTGTGTGTGTGTGTGTGTGTGTGTGTGTGTGTGTGTGTGTGTGCGCGTGTGTGTGTGTGCGTGCGTGTGTGTTGTGATGAACACCGGCAGTAATATGGATGTTCTTGTGTAGGTGGGCTGAGGAAGCTTCCTTTGTTTGTGGGCTCTTCTCGCCTCCGTTTGCCAGCGTTGGTGTGGCTCCGCCCACCGGCCACCTGCAGGACGTCTGTTGCCCAGGTGTGCCGGAGGCCGCCTGTTACTGACACGCACGGCTCAGAGATCCGTGCACGGACGCTCCGAGGAGAACCTGCAAGAACCAAACACTGCCTTACATCCATTCATCCTCATAACATTTATTAAAAACTGGCTTTGGCGAAACTCTGCTTCCTCCAACCAAAGGCTGCTCAGAAGGTCACATGACACACGAATGTGTCATGGAGCCCTCCCTCACCCCCCATCTTCCCACGCTGACCTCTGACCTTCTCCACCCTTCCATTAACGCAGACACAAATATAGCAGCTCCTGCTGGGCTGCGGCGTTGCCTCCAGGCTGTCCTCCTCCGTCTCCGTCTCCGCCCCCCCACACCTCCGTCTCCGTCTCCGCCCCCCCACACCTCCGTCTCCGTCTCCGCCCCCCCACACCTCCGTCTCCGCCCCCCCACACCTCCACCTCCGCCTGGCTCCCGTCCAGCTACGGATTGTTAATTACGGTGTGTACGCGGTCCAGCCTCCAAATACGGGAGCGATGCGCTTTGGCAGACATCAAAGTGCCGGCGTTTCATTCCACGGGGATTAGCGATGGTGCTGCGTGATAATGTCCCCCTCACTCGTGATAATGCCCCCCCCCTGCTCGCTGAATTAAACAGCCATGGCTGGAAGCAGGTACGGGGGCCTAATGAAGGTCCCGGCGTCGGGACGCGCCCCAGAACCACGTATCGCACGGCAACAACGTGCTGGACGGAGGGATGAAAGCCACCAAAGCTGCCTCCTGCTTTGATCTCCCTCGTGATGAATGTCTGCAGATCCTCCCGTCCTTCACTCATCGCAGCCTTGTGGCAAATTGGATTTTTAAACGGCTCATTTTTCATCGTTCCCTCACATTCGTAACCGCCCCCCCCTCTTTTCTCCTCTCCTTCACCTTCTCTCTCAGCAAACTGCAGGAAGAATCAGCGTCTTGTCGTGACGAGCACGCGGGACCGATGAGGAGGCCGCCGGGGTCACGTGCTCGACTCCAGAAGGTCTCAGGAGACGGCAGACGAGCAGCAGAACCACAGACGGAGGGAGGAGACGGTCCTGGGTGAGCAGCTATTGTCTGCCGGGTTCCTTTGTCTGCAAGGACGGAAGCAGAGGGAAGGAGAGCGAGGCTGAGGAGCCAGGGAGAGCCGGGCCGAGGGGCCGCGGAGAGCCGGGCCGAGGGGCTGAGGGGCCACGGAGAGCGTGGCCGAGGGGCCAGGGAGAGCCGGGCCGAGGGGCCAGGGAGAGCCGGGCCGAGGAGCCAGGGAGAGCGGGCCGAGGGGCCAGGAGAGCCGGGCCGAGGAGCCAGGGAGAGCCGGGCCGAGGGGCCGCGGAGAGCCGGGCCGAGGGGCCAGGGAGAGCCGGGCCGAGGGGCCAGGGAGAGCGTGGCCGAGGGGCCGCGGAGAGCCGGGCCGAGGAGCCAGGGAGAGCCGGGCCGAGGGGCCAGGGAGAGAGTGGCCGAGGGGCCGCGGAGAGCCGGCCGAGGGGCCGCGGAGAGCAGGGCCGAGGGGCCGCGGAGAGCCGGCCGAGGGGCCAGGGAGAGCCGGGCGAGGGGCCAGGGAGAGCGTGGCCGAGGGGCCGCGGAGAGCCGGCCGAGGGGCCAGGGAGAGCCGGGCCGAGGAGCCAGGGAGAGCCGGGCCGAGGGGCCAGGGAGAGCCGGGCGGAGGGGCCGCGGAGAGCCGGGCCGAGGGGCCAGGGAGAGCCGGGCCGAGGGGCCGCGGAGAGCCGGCCGAGGGGCCAGGGAGAGCCGGCCGAGGAGCCAGGGAGAGCCGGGCCGAGGGGCCAGGGAGAGCGGGCCGAGGGGCCAGGGAGAGCGTGGCCGAGGGGCCGCGGAGAGCGGGCCGAGGGGCCAGGGAGAGCCGGGCCGAGGGGCCAGGGAGAGCCGGGCCGAGGGGCCAGGGAGAGCCGGGCGGAGGGGCCGCGGAGAGCGGGCCGAGGGGCCGCGAGAGCCGGGCCGAGGGGCCAGGGAGAGAGCCGGGCCGAGGGGCAGGGAGAGCCGGGCCGAGGGGCCGCGGAGAGAGCCGGGCCGAGGGGCCAGGGAGAGCGGGCCGAGGGGCCAGGGAGAGTGTGGCCGAGGGGCCGCGGAGAGAGCCGGGCCGAGGGGCTGAGGGGCCAGGGAGAGCGTGGCCGAGGGGCCGCGGAGAGCCGGGCCGAGGGGCCGGGAGAGCCGGGCCGAGGAGCCGCGGAGAGCCGGGCCGAGGGGCTGAGGGGCCACGGAGAGCCGGGCTGAGGGGCCAGGGAGAGCCGGGCCGAGGGGCCAGGGAGAGCCGGGCGAGGGGCAGGGAGAGCCGGGCCGAGGGGCCACGGAGAGCCGGGCTGGACCACCTGCTGCCCGAGTCAGAGGCTCCCTCGTCTCCATCCTGGCTTCCATCATCTCTCCTCCAGTTTTGCGTCCTCAATAATCCTGGACATTTTGTCTCCCTCCTCTGGTGGCGAAAAAAAGAAAGAAAAAAACAACTTTCCTCTTAATTAATAATTTATGACGTGTGTTTTCTAATCTGCTATCAAAGGGTTAACGAGTGTTAATCAACCAATGATTGGTGGAGTGTTCCTGCAGCGCTCTGATTTGACTCGTGTTCAACAACATTAGCCTGTTAGCACGTTGAGGACGGACGCTCCCACTTTTAAAGCCTCAACTTAGTTATAGAGAAACGAACCCGTGCTGAAATGTGCCTTGCTCAAGGGCGGCTCTCTGATCCTCTCCTGGGTTTGTTGTAACGACCCCTCCTCCCACAGACACACCACGTCCGTCTGTGGTGGTGCACGTGCAGACAGACTCGCCTGGACAGAGCTGTGACCTTTATCTGTCCTTGGATGTCCCACGATGAGGACGGAGGAATGAAAGAGCCAGACAGTGGGGGAATAAAAGGAGGTTTGAGAGGGAAACGGTGTGTTAGCAGCCTGTCAGCGTCTCCCTGCACCTGTAATCACCTCCTGCAGGTCAGCTGCTGCCCCCCCCCCCCCCCCCACAGCTAGCAGCGCTAACGGAGGCAGCCTTCAAACACTTATCTCCTCGTCCTCCCCTTCATTCTCTTCTCGCTCTCTGTGCACACACAGAAAAGACCTTGATGTTTTTCCAATAATTGGCAGCAGAGGTTGACCCCCCCCCCTCCCCCCTCCCGTTTATCCCCCCCCCCCCCTTTCTCGCTGTTGCTCTTCCTCTTCCTCTGCAGATGAAGACTTGGCCCAGGATCAAGGCAGCCCCCGACCGCCACTCTGGCCACCACAAAAGGGCGTCGGGCGGTGGCGTGGGGCCAGCTGCTGCACATGCTCACACGGACGGGACGAGGCTTCCAGAGGGGCCCTGGGACAGACGCCTCGTGCCCCCCCCTCATAAGAGGTCAGTAATAGTAGATGAGGATCTGGCCTTTTGTTTCCATCTGGTTCTTTTCACAGCTGATTGTTTATTTTCAGGGTTTTTTTTTAAATCCTCCCTTCTGGGAATTCTTCATCCCACATCTCCACCTGCTGATGTTCTGCTTCCACCAGTCAGGCAGCCGGAACCACCCCAGGACCCAAACATGACAGCAAGACCCTGGTCTGGGGCAGGAACCACAGAGTCGGTCCGGATGGTCCGGATGGTCCGGATGGTCCGGATGGTCCCCTCTGCGGACATAAACCGTCCACACAGGACGAAGGTTTGGACACAGAAAAGTCTTAAAACAGACAAAAGAGGGTTCAAATCGGACCCTTTAGCAGCAGCCGATCCTCCTCCTCCTCCTCCTCCTCCTCCTCCTCCTTCTGGTGCTGGAGCCCAGCATGTGTTTGGGATTAGATGTCCTCTGGTGTCGAAGGAGAACAGTCAACAAACGTTCTGCTGCGGCCGTAAATCAGCCGTCCACGCCCTCGCCGTGGCCGTGAATCTCTGCAAGATGGCCGCCGTGTGCAGCAGAATCAGGTATTAATCAAACTCTTGTTGCCGGGCTGCTTTTAATTAGGGACGAGCTTCAAACGAGGGGAGGAAGCTCGTCACCGATGAGGTGAAACGTAGCTTTAGCACCGTTAGCAGCAGTAAAGTACCACCCCTCCTTTTTAGGGCCATAGTGGCCCCATATTGGTTCATTTCCAGGTAAATTGATTCAAATCAGGCTGATGCCGTCTGGGGGCGTGGCCAAAGATCTTCCACTCTCACTTAACACAGCAATGAGGTCTGGGACCCTTGTGGGGGGGTCGGGGGGGGTTTCTATGTCCACCCAACCTTCCAAAGCCAGCTCACCTCTCCAAATGTTTGTCTTCTCTACGTTAGAAAGTGAGCGGCCCACCTGAGCGGGGCGACCTGAGGGCAGCTGGGATGGAAACGATCAGGCTCTCTTCAGCACGGTGGGTGTTCGGGGTTCTTCAGACCCGCTTCCTCGGGGGGGAATGTCCGTCTCTGCTCGCACCGCTATGTTTGCTACCTTCGTTAGCTCGTTACCGATACCTGGAAATGGGAAAACCCCCAAATTCCATCCAGCCTGCGACACAGCCGTTAGCATTCATGTTAGCATGATGCACAGTCTCTGATCCCAATCATCCCAACTCCTGACGTTTGAGGCGTTGCTTTGGAAGGACGTGTGTTAAACCGTAGGTAATCGCCACGCCTGGGCCAGCTAACGCTAACCTCAGGCAGCTCTCAAAGCTCCTCATGTGACCAGTGCTCACACACAACCCAAAAAACACAACTTCACAATAAAAGCGCGGCCTAAGTAGAAGCCAACCAATTAAAAGAGTGAGAAACAAGAAGAACGCGCCTCCTTAAATCGGGTCAACTGCTTGGTTATTGCTTCAGTGGAAGGTTCTTGGCGGATAGAAAATTAGGAGCAAAGAAGTCTGATGTTGTTTTTGTGCAATAATGGGGAATTATTTTCACTTTTATGTGTCCCTCCTACAGAGAAAATAGGCCTGATCTCTCCCTTTGTGGCTGCTCCAGCTGCTCACTTCCACCACCCACACAGCACATTTTCCCAGGCAACAATGCTCCTCCGAAGTTTACGCACAATAAATAACGATGTGCCCAAAGCAGTTAGCGGCGGCGCTGCTCTGCGTTTCCTGGCCGGACTTGAAATGAAATGGTAATTTTGACTTGAGGAGGATTTCAAAGGGCCGGCCCCCGCGTTTCATCTGGGCGCGCACCACGAGCTCGCCGACACATCCACGCCGGGGTTTCAGGAGAGAAAAAGGCCGAATTTGAAAGTTTTGCTGTGAACTTCCTCCTTTCTTTTTTTCCAGCGTCTCCCCGCAGAAGCGGAGATGCAGCGCCGCGTTGCCCCCCCCCCCCCCCAGATGGACGGCGTTTATATAAACAGCCCGCCCCGCTCTTATGGATGTGTCATTGTTGGGAGATCGTTCGCAGGCATTTGAATAGATAATTCTCCCGTTTGATGGAGACGTTTCTCTTCAGAGGTCACTTGTGGGGGTAGAGGAGTGTCCTCCGTCTCCCGTGCTATTTTCACATCTGAGGCTCCGGCCCTCCTTCCCGCCTCTCCCTGGGGAGCTTGACTGACACTTGAATCGGCCTCTTGCTCGGGAGGAGCAGACGCTCTCCAAAACTCCATCTGAGCTCCGCTCGCCCGCCTCTGTTATGCAAAACGCCTTTGTCTCCAACAAAAGCGCGCAACAATGCGCGCTCGCGTCCCGGCTCCGTTAGACGTCGACTCCGGCCGGTGGCGGCCAGACAAAAGGAGCAGTGGTCGGGAATTTTGTTATCTCAGGGGGAGAAATGGAACCCAGACGGGGTCTGGAGCCTGCGCCCGCCGCCTGTTGCCCTCCCGCGTCCGTGGGTCCGGCCCGGACGGACCCGGGACCAGTCCAGGAAGCCCTCCAGGCTCCTCTGATCCTTCAGCTGTCACCAGGGAAGCGTGCGGCTAACAAAAGCAGCCTGTGGAGGCGTCTCCATTATGTGTCCCTGAACCGGGCCGGGGTTAATTACTGCTGACGAGGCTCCGGCTGACGAGGCTCCGGGTGACGAGGCTCCGGGCTGAGGGCCCTCGGTCGGCACCACGGCGTCACACACGGCTGCGCCGCGTCGGGCCTTTGATGTCTGGGTTTGGTGAAGACGTCCCCCTTTGATGTCACATTTGCATCAGAGGTTCGCGGCGTTTGTATTGGGAAACGGGCGTTTGTGAGCTGACCCGGGTACCGAGCACCAGCAGAACCTCGACATCCGCAACGTCCGTCTGTGACCTTTGACACCAGTCGCACGTTTCCTTTGATCTAGTTACCCGAAACGTAGAGATTACGCATCCGATCCGTGTTCAGATCCGTGTTTGCCATCAGTGTCGACACATTTCGTGACTTTTGCTTCCGATGTCACCGACACCGAGGAAGAGCAGCGCTCCTCAGACGCCGGCGGCCCCCTGCTGGCTGTGGGGATGTTTCGGGCTCCATATTTATGATCAGGCAGGAGCACGAGGCGATGCTGGGCAGCATCCGTGTAACGCCCGTGTGCTTTTCTTTAGGTGACCATAACCTGAACACTGCTGCTGGGACCCGTGACCACAACGCGTCTCCACGGAAGCAGGGGCCACCAAAGGTGAGCGTCACCTGCGACCACGAGATGCCACTTCCTGGTTGTGGTGGCCAGCGTGTCGTCTGAGGGCCCCTCAAAGGCGCCGCTGCAGGTAAAAGCGTCTCTTGAATGGCTAAATATAGCGCGTGCACATCCAGTGGAGTCGCCCCCTACTGGTCACTGGGAAGAATGCACCTCTGGTGTTTCAGCTCTGATCCTTCAAGAATAATAATCTGTCTTTATTTAAATGTTACAACTGCAGTCCTGGGAGAAGAAAGAGGAGCGCTGGTACGTCACTAAAATGAGATTTACCTTCAAATGTGTAACACAAGAACCAGCCGGGCAGGTCCTGTTTCTCTCTCTCTCTCTCTCTCTTCTCTCTCTCTCTCTTTCTCTCACTCTCTCTCTCTCTCTCTCGCTCTCTCTCTCGGTCCCGGTCCCGAAATAATATTAACAATGGCGCTGCCTCAGACAAAGACGAGCAGGACATTGTAACCTTCACGCCCTTCACGGAGGAGCAACTCGTTTTATTTAAATCTCCCACATCAAAGGGCGAAATGCAAATTCCTGCAGCTTCCGCGCCAGCATTTGATGTTTCGGGGAGCCGAATTATTGTGGCGATTACAGTGGCGGTACACAAGCGCCTGAACGGGCCAAACAAGGGTCCTTGTTGCGGCTCTCAATTAGCGGTGTGACATCTCAGCACCCGACATCTGAGAGGAACCCCACAATAAAAGAGGCTGTTTGCGCTGATAAAGTGATTTGGTTCTTTCATCTGCACCAACAGTGGGGCTGTTTGAGCTTCCGGGGATCCTCGGCACCTCCCGTTACCGTGACAATAGTGTCACTGTGTTCGGGGTTGGAGAGGAGCCGCAGGTTTATACAGTCCTGGAAAAAGGGTGTGTGTCGCTGCTTTAAAGCAGGAACGCAGCTAAATGCAGCATTTCATCAGCAGTTGTTGTCTCCGAGCAGCGTAGCTACGAGATATTAGCTTAGCATGGGCCGGATGTTGCGTGGTAAGAGCGGCGAGCCCGCCGCGGAGGTGAGGCGGTGGCGAGGGGATTGGGATGTGATGCTGCCAAGGTCAGGCTGTCTGCCCTGGTGGTCCAACTGCTCCAGAAACAATTAGCATCTGGACAGTTAGCATCTGGACAGTTAGCATCTGGACAATTAGCATCTGGACAATTAGCATCTGGACAATTAGCATCTGGACAGTTAGCATCTGGACAGGAACGCCTGAGCTGAGGGAGCCGTGAACACATCTGTGTGGATCGGATCTGTTCCCCTTTCACGTTGCATTTAAGATCACGGGGATTTATCCCGTCTGAAAATGAGGAACGAGGCCCGGAAAACCGATTATTCCTCCGGATATCTCTATCAGCACCGCGGCAGGTTAGCGAGAAAGACGGGGCAACGGTGGGAAGGACAAAAGGGCGTTAGATCCAGTCTCACCACGCAGGGCTGGTGGAAGATGTGCTGGCAACCTCTGTGTGTGTGTGTGTGTGCGTGTGTGTGTGTGTGTGTGTGTGTGTGTGTGTTATTGTTGTAAAAGTGGCCCTCACAACCAAACTAGCGCAGCTTTGACTGACGACTTAACAGGCGAAACGGAATTTGTCTTTGCCGGGGTGTCAGATGCTCTGCCAGCGAGCGAGGAAGCGCAGCCGAGAATCTCGCCCGCGTCTTCTTCGCCCTCTCTTTTCTCCGACGGTTTAAGGCGGCTCAGCGAGCGCAACATCAAAGGCCTCGCGCTCCCAGTGTACATTGTTGTTCCAGCAACCACATGAAACGGAAACAGGAGCGATGGAGAAAGGCGAGGAGAGGTGGAGCACATTTTTCCCGTCTTTCTTCCCTCGTACATAAATCGGCAGCGATGGAGGGAATCGCTTTAGGAACGCTACAAGATTAGCGCTTTTATCTCTTCATTTCAAACGCCACATCCTCCACATGCTAACGGCTGTCATGCTAACGGCTGTCAGCGGCTCCCGCCGGACCAGCCGGTTCCTGTATTAGACTAGAACTCCTCCAACACCGAGCCGAGCTCCACTGGATCAGCGCCGCTCGTTATCCTGAAATCTGCCGCCTGTGCACGAAGTCGTGCACTTCCTGTTTCTAGAGAAGCAACGTTTTTAGTGGGAGGAGCTTCGGAGTTGGTTATTTTCAGTACATCTGTTCCTTCGGCCATCTTGGAACAGATGAATGTTGGAAACGTCGAGTTTTGACGAATGATTCCAACTTAACGACACGTTTGCGTGAAACGTAACTTTACGTATTTAATAGGAATAATCATAAATCCTAATTATTGTGCATCAGTGGGGTCGTTTCCACCAGCTTCTACTCCCTCCTGCTCCTATCTGCACACAGAGACCACCCAGCAGTGTGTGTGTGTGTGTGTGTGTGTGTGTGTGTGTGTGTGGTGTGTGTGTGTGTGTGTGTGTGTGTGTGTGTGTGTGGTGTGTGTGTGTGGTGTGTGTGTGTGTTGTGTGTGTGTGTGTTATTGTTGTAAAAGTGGCCCTCACAACCAAACTAGCGCAGCTTTGACTGACGACTTAACAGGCGAAACGGAATTTGTCTTTGCCGGGGTGTCAGATGCTCTGCCAGCGAGCGAGGAAGCGCAGCCGAGAATCTCGCCCGCGTCTTCTTCGCCCTCTCTTTTCTCCGACGGTTTAAGGCGGCTCAGCGAGCGCAACATCAAAGGCCTCGCGCTCCCAGTGTACATTGTTGTTCCAGCAACCACATGAAACGGAAACAGGAGCGATGGAGAAAGGCGAGGAGAGGTGGAGCACATTTTTCCCGTCTTTCTTCCCTCGTACATAAATCGGCAGCGATGGAGGGAATCGCTTTAGGAACGCTACAAGATTAGCGCTTTTATCTCTTCATTTCAAACGCCACATCCTCCACATGCTAACGGCTGTCATGCTAACGGCTGTCAGCGGCTCCCGCCGGACCAGCCGGTTCCTGTATTAGACCAGAACTCCTCCAACACCGAGCCGAGCTCCACTGGATCAGCGCCGCTCGTTATCCTGAAATCTGCCGCCTGTGCACCAAGTCGTGCACTTCCTGTTTCTAGAGAAGCAACGTTTTTAGTGGGAGGAGCTTCGGAGTTGGTTATTTTCAGTACATTTGTTCCATCTTGGAACAGATGAATGTTGGAAACGTCAAGTTTTGACGAACGATTCCAACTTAACGACACGTTTGCGTGAAACGTAACTTTACGTATTAATAGGAATAATCATAAATCCTAATTATTGTGCATCACTGGGGTCGTTTCCACCAGCTTCTACTCCCTCCTGCTCCTATCTGCACACAGAGACCACCCAGCAGTGTGTGTGTGTGTGTGTGTGTGTGTGTGTGTGTGTGTGTGTGTTGTGTGTGTGTGTGTGTGTGTGTGTGTGTGTGTGTGTGTGTCTACCTCCCACCATCTGGGGCCTGTTTGTAGAGATTTTCTGTAAAAATCAGAGTCACGCCGCGGCAGGATTACCACTGTGAGAAGCAGCACCTGGAAGGAGCTGGCTGCTCCGGCTTTTTTCCTCGGATGCTCACGGAAGTTTCCGGCGTTCCCAGCTCGAGGCGCAGGATTTGTTCTTGACCTACATGAGCGTCCCGGGCCTCATCCCACCATCCGAAAAGCAGGGAAAAGGGAAGGAGACATCTCATATTCAGTCCAGACAACATCCAACAAGGGTTTAGTGCACGAGACGAACGCCTGCGTGCGTGCGTGCGTGCGTGCGTGCGTGCGTGCGTGCGTGCGTGCGTGCGTGCGTGCGCGTCTACCCCACATATCACATTTCCAGTGCACTTTTCTTTAAATTCAAGCTAAAACTGCGGAGGTTGAACCCCCTGGCTGGAAGGGCTGCATCATCCAGGCAGATGGAGGCAGGTTCCTCCTCTGAGTCGAGGGGGAACCAGAACCGGAGCCCCATCCCGTCCCTACTGGCTCCAGCCCTCAGCCGTGTGTTCGGGTGCTCGACCTGCGTGCACAGACGTGCACAGACGTGCACACACATTTGCTGGCTCTGCTCTGGAGGTCAAAGCTGTTGTCTAGGGACCAGAAGGAGGGACGACTCCTGCAGCGTTAGGCTGCTCCTGAGTCCAGTCAGGCTTCCGGGCCACGACACCGGCCCGTCGGACCTCCTCTGCTCCGTCTCCTGCTCCGGTCTACGCGTGGTACGCCTGCCGCCCTCTCTTGACCCGCCCACCCTGCGCGTGGCGCCTGCCAGCGTCACCCTCTCTCGCGGGGGCGCCGTCGCCCGCTGCCACCTCCAGCTCCACTGTCCATTGTGTCGGGACAAAGCCCGCCCTGTCCCGGCGGCGCCAGCACGCCACGCTCCCTGTAAGGGATGAAAGCGGGCCGGGGCCCCGCTCCGAAGGCGCGGCGCTGCTGCGGCGCCCGTTCTCCCCGGACAGTAGCGGCTTGTGATCTGTGGAGATAAAAAGGACCGAAAGAATGTGTTTGATGTCCCCATTTGAATAAATGCTGCGATGCTAATCGTTTTAGGGCGCTAATCACGTCAGCGCACGTCTGCGTAGGTGTGTGTTTGTGTTGGTGCGATTGTCGACACGATGTCATCACACAGGCTCTCAAACCTCTCACTTTTTAGGCTCCTCCAGCTGTTCTTGTCACTAAATCGACACCTTCACGGCAGCGTCGCACAGGAACGCCCAGAAATACCTGAAACGTGACCACGTTAGCCACTTTGCTCATCTTTACCTTCACCAGTGACGCACATGTGGATGAACAAAGCAGCACAGACAAGTGTGTGTTTCCTGGAATTCCGCAGGGATTCACATCTGGACTGGATTTAGCCGCGTGTTGTGAAAGCTTCGGCCGCTGAGCTCAGAGCTTGAATGAGCAGCAGCAGCTCTCCATCAGGTGGCCTGGAGAGCAGCTTTGCAGCCGTTAGCACGCCATATCTGGGGGAGATATTAGCAAGCTTCTCGCAACAAAAGAATATTTTTAGTCTTGATTCCTGAAAGTTCCACGTTGCTCTTAAACTGTGCTGCTCAGATCCGCTGGCTCTGTTTGATCGCCTGCTCTTGCCGCTCCGGTTCAAGGTCTCGGAGCCACGAGCTCAGCTTCCTATGGACCGCGGCCTTTGAAAGAGGCGAGAGGATCAGACGGCCCTCGACAGAGAATCTTCTCAGGAATTCGCCGACAGTGTCACAAAGACGAAACTTGCCTCCCGCCCTTTGTGAGGGGGGGGCGAAGCAGACGACTCCCCCCTGCAACCACAGCAGACGGGGAATTGTCCCAATTTCTCCTCCTTCATCGCGAGCGCGGCGCCTTTCAAGCCGAACCTTCTGTAGCTCGTTCCACATGTGATTCGGGCTCTTGTGTGGCGAGGCAAACTTTGGGACTTTTTGATATTTCCGAGCGCCGGCTGACAAGTTTCTGTCACTCTCCCTTTCTTCCCTCTTCTCTCTCCCCATCGATTGATTAGCAGGCATCAAGGCTCTGTCGTCATGGCAGAACTTCATCGGGAGCTTCAGTTCTTTCCTGGTGTCTTTCAACCAGCAGCTGTCAGCCACATCAACGGGAGGCGCCGTTAAACCGAAGCGCGCTCCAACACTATATATAGATGGAAAATGTCACTCCTTTCAAGAGACGAGGCACCTTCGGAGTCGTCGATACGGAGCGCTTTATCACCGGCAGGAAAACTTTGGAACAGCAAAAAAAAAAGAAGCGGAGATGAAACGATTGTTCTCTCTTCCCACTTTGTGCTTGAAAGAGGGAAAGAGGAGATTATTCGGAAGAGGGTGGAAGCGTTTAAGGGGCTGGCTTTTTGATCTGCCTGTCCGTCAACGGGGGGGGGGGGGGGCACCTCCTGATGCTTCTGATCGTTAGGTGTCCTCAAAGTGTCTCGACGCCTCTTTGTTATCGCTGAGCGCGTCGATTAAAGGGAGGAATATCATTTATTCATCCCGCCATTGAGCGGAAGAAAGGAGGGATCCAAGAGCTTAGCGTTGATTTTCGTCAAACTCTGAAGGCGCTGATGAAGTCAGCGTTCCTTTGAGAGAGGCGGCGGGAAGGTGCCGAGCGCACGTCGGCGCCGTGCACGCCGGCCGGCGTGCGAGATGAGATAAACGGTGATCAGACTTTATTAAACTTCTCTTGATGCAGGACGGCGGCTCGCTCTCCTGATCTTCCGGTCGCACCTCCGCCGCCATCTTGGTCTCACATCTGCCCTCTGGTGCGCGCGCCCGTGCGGAATGCCGCGTTCCGCGCACGCCGTAGCGCCCAGGTATTCGGAACGAGCGCACGCAGCGGCGTTCTCAGCGTGTCTGCGTCTTGTTTTTGTCACATTCAGCTTTGCTCCATTTTCCAAACGCGGCACCTGCTCCTTTAATGTGCCTCCCTGTCTGGAAGTCCTCTCCTTTCCTACTGTTTCTCCGCCTTTTTTCTCCCGTTTTCAAACCCTCCGTCCCGTTGTGAGGTGTCTCTCAGAAGTTGAAAAGTTCCTTTCAAGCCGCAAGTTTTTGCCATCTTCACTTTTCAACTGGCGAGATGAATATCGGCGGGACAAAGCGTGGCGAGGAAAAGCTTTTGACAGGACTTCTGAGGGCCGGGAGCTGGTCCCGTCTCTTCCTTTTGCAGTTTTCCCATAACTGGCTTTCTTGCGCGGATGCTAAAAGACACGCTATCAAATGCAGACTGCGAGTCCCGGCCTTTCATGGAACATCAGTGGAGCCTTTGAGGAGAGGCTGCTGTGCTCCTTTTTTTGTTTAGTTTTTTTTTAAAATTAGAAATATGCATCAGAGCAACGGGATTGTGTCCCGGAAAACAACGCCCGGAATTAGGCGCCGTGTGACGTTTTCACCCCTGCTCGTCGTAAAAATCCGAATTGGTCGCGGGTTTTTGGTGTGAAACATCGATGGCTGTCCTGTTCTGGCCGTGATCGGATCATGGGTGGATAACGAGGGCCGTGGGGGGGCGCTGTAACACTCATCCCCCTGTAGGGCGGCGACACGGAGCAGCATCAAGATGGCCGAAACTCCAGCTCTGTGCAAATAAGCAGCCTGTAAACCGCGGTGTTGGTGCTTTGTAAATGGTGAAAGGGAATGCTTTAACATTGTGTGGCGGATGTATTTCAAGGCTTTGAACGCTGGATGGAATCCGGATTTCGCCCACACAACCGCAGGCTTTGCTTTTGCCTTTTGACTGAAATATCATACAGATTCCAAAGAGCCCAAAAAAGCCCGCCTGAGGAATGTCTCTGAAAGCTTTCCCAAAGCCTTTAGCTGCCACGGCTGCACGTCCCGAAGGCTCCGCGGAAACCTCAGGCCGTTCCCAGTGGGACTCCAGTCGCTGCACATCTGGAGCGGAGGCACCAGACACCTGAGGTGCCACATGGGGGGCGGATCGCTGCATCGCCCTTTAACGCAGGCGTGCGAGGTGGGTTAGGGTCCCAGCCAGGTCCCTCGGTCCCGTGTGCTGCGCCACCTCCTTTAAGGAGCATCTCTTGGCAGGAGAGCAGGAACCACCTTCCTCTTTGATCTCTGACCAGCCGTTACAGCCGTGCAGCCTGCCTGAACGGACCGGTCGCCACGACGCCGGTGACGGGTGAACAGCAGCAACGCTCCTCTCAATCACACATTTGGGGCTTCGCTCGCCTTGAACGTGCGCTGTCGTTGGAGGGTTATCCGCCGTGCGCGGCATCATATGAGGCAGAAGGACGTTAAATACGATCAAACTTAACAACGTCGGACGCACACGTGCAGCATGTGCACGAAACACAAGTGTGATGTTTCCATGAACACTGAGACGTCACGTTTGGGAAGTGATTTCATTTAAAAAGGCAGGAAAGAGAAGGTGGGAGCACCAGCCCAGCACCACGGGGACGTGTCCATGAACAATGCTGGTCCAAACCAGCAGCAATGTCCAGTAATCCCAGTAGAACCAGACAGAGGAGCAGCAGAAGTGGGATCATTCAACTACCCAAGGAGCTCTACGCGTCCGTCCAGTTCTTCAGTCGTGCTGCAGGAAAAGTGCTGCAGTTTATTTTGGTCACAGTTTTACTGGAGTAAATTAGCATCTGAGGAGCTCAAGGATTTTAGGGTAAAGAGCCTTAAACAGGACAAAGAGTGTCCTTATCACATCGGTGAATACAGGATCTCTGCAAGAGATACAGCCTTGACCCCCCCCCCCACACACACACACACACTCACACACACACACACACACACACACAGGTGAAATCCTTCCTCCTCTGTGAAGGGAGCGTTTGGTATCAGGCAGAAAATCAAGTACAGCCACATTTTGCGGCTCTGGAGGTTGGAGAACGTTCTGAAGGAAATATATTCAGTTGTGTGTGTGAGGAATGTCTGCACGGGCGTGCACGTACGTGCACGGGGGCTGCACTCACTTTCCTGTTGATTTCAACACCAGCAGTTCAATTTTGATCACTAACGTCTAACTTTTAGTTTACTTTCAGCAGCTGATTTTTATGGGTATAAAATACATTATTTCACTTCCTCTAGTTTAATATAAGTTAAGTTAAGTTAAGTTAAGTTAAGTTAAGTTAAGTTAAGTTAAGTTAAGTTAAGTTAAGTTAAGTGGCATCCTCATTCTAGTCACATGACTGAAATAATGAATTGAAATCACCAAATAGATAATATAAATGTTTCTTCTCTCTCTCTCTCTCTCTCACACACACACACACACACACACACACACACACACACACACACACCATTGGTCCCCAGGGCTCCAGCTGCCAAAGGCTCTAAAGTCATGTTGTTGTCCCGGTGTGATTGAAGGTCCAGCTGGTGGAGCCGCCCTTTTGATCCCTCTCCCTTTTATGAGAAAGACAAACAGCTCCTCGTCGTCACCCACAGTGGAGTGATTGTTACACACACACACACACACACACACACACACACACACACACACACACACAGTGGTCACACATTAATGTGGCGCTCACACAGGCTCGTGCTCATGAACAGTTACACAGAACTTGTGTTTTCTTAATGGCTGCCCCCCCCCCACCCCCATCCTCTCTCTCTCTCTCTCTCTCTCTCTCTCTCTCTCTCTCTCTCTCTCGTACTGTAATCACTCTGTTAATGACCTGCTTGAACTCCAAATGCAGCCCAGAGGGGGAGGGGAACCCTGTGGGTGAGGGGGTGACGCAGCTCCAGCATGTGTGAACATGGTCTCAGCACATGGACTCTAAAGGCTGGGACGGTGCTCCGATTCCCAAGTCTGTTCCTGCTGGTCCATCCTGCCCCCGGGTTGCCCCAGATGCACCCGCGGCATCGTCTGGTGGGTCTTTGCTTTAAGTCGAGCGATGTGAGAATATAGAAAATGTACAGGGATCTAAAACAAAATGAAGAAGAAGAATCCTTAGCACCAAGCTGAATGCTTGAACGGGGCCGTCCACGAGGCTTTCTGCCCTTTAGCACGCTGAGAGAACAATGGAGGGGTAATAGCAGAGGCAGGGGGGGGAGATGTGCAGCCGGATCCACACTTCCTGGGTCCCTGCTGCCCCAGAGGCCTTTCAGGGTCTCCCAACGTGGGGCCCATCCATCCCAGGTCTGTGAAAAGTGACTTTGATGGGATCCTTCTGCAGCTAACGTCATGAAAGAGGAGGCGCGTTCCCATTCACTCGAGGACCCGACAGGACGACGGCGTCTCACCTTTCTTGTTTTTGCCCCGCGGGGCTTCGACGTGGCTGCGATGCTATCTGCTGCTATCGTAGGTTTGAGTCCTCACACCACTTCCATGTGTGGTTCATATATGCCATATTTTACTATTACTTCTATTAAACCCCCAAAACCAACCAAAAGGCTCCTCAGTGTCTCAGTAAAATAAGCCCCTTTAATCTGTCTCCATCCAAAATCCTCCCTTCATAAAGAGAGAAGGCTGGTAAATACTGACAGGATGCTACTGATGTGGAGCCATTTAAAGCTGCTAAAACTGACAGTGGCCGAAGAAAAGAGACGAGGAGGAGGAGGAGGAGGAGGAGGAGGAGGAGGAGGAGGAGGAGGCAGTGAGAAGGAGGCAGTGAGAAGGAGGAGGAGGAGGAGGAGGAGAAGGAGGCAGTGAGAAGGACACTGGCTGAAACAAAAGAGGAAATGAAAGAAGGCAGCGTTGGGGGTCAGCGGCTCTTCTGAACCCCTCTTTCTCTCCCGGTAATCCCTCCAGTAGCACTGAGCTGTGAGGCTCCTCCATAAATCAGCGTTTGTATGAAATACCAGCGGGAGCCAAAGGTCAAAGGAGAAAATTAGCAGCTGTCTTTTCCTCTGCTTTCATGTTAGCCGCGGGGCTAATCGCCAAGCGCCATCAGCCTCATTTCCACTTTAAAACAAACTCCCCGACAAGTCAGGGAGGAGCTGTTGGCCTGCTCCTACATTTTATGGCACTGGACTGTATTCTGTGAGGGTGGAGGAGGGGGAGGAGGAGGAGGAGGAGGAGGAGGAGGAGGAGTGGCGGGGAGGAGGGTGGTAGCCTGCTTTTCTTCCTCCTTTCTATCACCTCCTTGTTTCTCTTGACCTCCCCTCCCCCGTCCCTCTCAGAGGTGGGAGGGTAAAGTTTGGAGGAGGTACGGCCGAGAGGGACGGTGACGGTGGCGGCGAGCTCCATCACCTCCAGGTGCTCCATCACCTCCAGGCTGCTCCATCACCTCCAGGCTGCTCCATCACCTCCAGGCTGCTCCATCACCTCCAGGCTGCTCCATCACCTCCAGGTGCTCCATCACCTCCAGCTGCTCCATCACCTCCAGCTGCTCCATCACCTCCAGGCTGCTCCATCACCTCCAGGCTGCTCCATCACCTCCAGGTGCTCCATCACCTCCAGGTGCTCCATCACCTCCAGGCTGCTCCATCACCTTCTCATTTGGTCTTTAAACCAGCACCTGCGGGTGTTTCCAGGACTCCTCGTCCCATCCTGGTGTTCCTGTCTGAAGCTCTCCTCCCTCCTCCAGATGAACTTTCTGGAGGCACCTGTCCACATGTCTACAGTGGTTCTAGACAGCATGTTGTCAAAGCTTATGGAGGAGATATAATAAAAGAAACGACGTGTTCCTGCTTCTCATCCACCTTTCTTCTTCCTGTCTTCTCCGACCCTCTTCACCTCCCTCCATCTTTGTTTTCTCTCTGTGGGGGTGTCGATCGTCAGAGCAGAGGAGCTTTGTTGATCTTCTCTGTCTCCCTCCTCCTGCTCACCTGCTGACTGGCTGCGTGACACTGGGAAGCAGAACACTCAGAACACTTTTATCTGGTTCTGGATGTGGAGAACCTCTCCCGGGAAGAGAGGAAGGACGTGCAGCTGACCGGGATGAAGCCTCCTGACATCTCCAGGCTTAAACGCTTCAACTTGGAAAGTACTTGAACTTGATGAGGAATCCAAGAATAAAAAGGAGCGGGATGAATCCGTGCACAAACAAACGCGCTCATGTCGGAGTCGGGAAGCACGTGTGGAGCTTCCAGAACCCACTGACGGCTGGAGATCACTGCAGTTCACGGGATCAGGAATTCCAGCACGGTGTCTCCGAAAGAGCCCCGGATGAGGAAAAGATGAGGTGTATAATAATATAAACAAATAGGTTTGTTTCTGTCCAAAACAGGAAGGAGCTCTGCTGGTTAGCAGCCTCGGGAGACGCGTGTTTGATCCGGAGCGCTCCCGCGGAGCGTAACCAGGCGGCCTTGTCCGGCCTTTTTGTTCCTCCCTGACCCAAGTGGTTATGAGATGTCCACCACCATCCTCCAGGTAGGTGGTGTCTTTGGTCCATGCCAGTGGAGGACGTGTTAGCTAGCCTCCGTGCAGCACAGGTAGTGGGACACGCTTGACCATTAGCAACATGCTGCCGTTAGCCGTTAGCCGTTAGCCGTTAGCCGTTAGCTTCCACCCAATTGTGTCAAGAATGGAGGAAGTTGCAGTTGATTAATGACATGATCATTATTGGAGACTCGTCATCATCTCCGGCTGCCGACACATTCGGCCGTTAGAGAAGGTTCTGCTTGGGTGCTGAAGTCCATCCCAGCAGGTCGGATCATGGTGGAACTTCCCAAATCTGCTCGATAGTCCTCAGTGGAATTCTGCTCTTAATTCTGAAGGCAGCAGGATTCAAACCTGCAGCTGAGGGCATCTTGAGCTTCATCTGGCAATGGCTGTTCAGCCTGTGCTCCTGCTGCTCCTGCTGCTCCTCCTGCTCCTGCTGCTCCTGCTGCTCCTCCTGCTCCTGCTGCTCCTCCTGCTCCTGCTCCTCCTCCTCCTGCTCCTCCTCCTCCTCCTCCTCCTCCTCTCCTCCTCCTCCTCATGCTCCCCTTCCTCCTCCCCCTCCTCCTCCTCCTGCTCCTCCCCCTCCTCCCCTTCCTCCTCCCCCTCCTCCCCTTCCTCCCCTTCCTCCTCCCCCTCCTCCTCCTCCTGCTCCTCCTCCCCTTCCTCCCCTTCCTCCCCTTCCTCCTCCTCCTCCTCCTCATGCTCCTCCCCTTCCTCCTCCCCCTCCTCCTGCTCCTCCCCTTCCTCCCCCTCCTCCTCCTCCTCCTCCTCCATAACTCTGATTGGCTCTAAATGACAAACCCCAGAGTTAAATGTGCTTTCGCTGATGTTTGCTGACGGAAAATACAATAACTTGCAAAAGTGAAACCTCCGTGACACACATGAACACTAGTCCTTCTGTACACACCATGAACATACATGAACATACATGAACATACATGAACATACCATGAACATACATGAACATACCATGAACACACCATGAACATACCATGAACATACCATGAACACACCATGAACATACCATGAACATACATGAACATACCATGAACATACATGAACACACATGAACATACATGAACATACCATGAACATACCATGAGCATACTATGAACACACCATGAACATACATGAACACACATGAACATACATGAACATACCATGAACACACCATGAACATACATGAACATACCATGAACATACATGAACATACCATGAACATACCATGAACACACCATGAACATACATGAACATACATGAACATGCCATGAACACACCATGAACATACATGAACATACATGAACATACATGAACATACCATGAACATACATGAACATACATGAACATACATGAACACACCATGAACATACATGAACATACATGAACATACATGAACATACATGACATTTACGTTACCTTTGATTCTAATTAACGTCATTTTTAATCGGATCCTTTGATGAGTAACTGGGCAGCTTTACTTAAAACGGGAAAAACTTTAAACACTATTCTATGGCTGTGGGCCGTTCATATGGAAATGCAGGCAGCTGTAGGCCCGTCTGCACCGGTGGACCCGACAACACCCGCTCCCATCAGATAAGGTGGTGGTCCAGGGGTCCTGGGCTCCAGGGTCCGCCGGGCCCAGACGGACCAGGACCCAGAATCACGCATTGTTTCTATACGTTATTAAAGTTAAAGCCACCGAGAAACAGGATTGTGAGAAGAAGGGGGGAGAAAAGTAATTATTCATCCTCAGTGCCCCCCCTCCCCCTCCCACACAACACACACACACACACACACACACACACACACACACACACACACACACACACACACACACACACACACATTCAATAGGGGCGTCTTAAAGATCACGCTCTATTTTATTTCCTTTGAAGAGGGAGCAGATTTTGGTGCCAGAGTTGTTTGGGATTCAGTCCCCACAAATGAAATTAGAGTTTATTTAGTGGGAATTGGGCCTTTAGAGGGGCGGCGCTAACGGGCTGGAACAGGCGCCTGAATGGCCGGATTCTCCGGCTCCGAGTGTTTATGCACCATGTCCAACTTCAAAGTGCGTCTTAACTCCACACTTTAATTGTGTCTTTTTCAAGCCATCTGATTCTGCTGACAACTGCACTCATCCCACTATCTCCCCCGTCCTCCCTCCCTGTTGTGACAGAACCCCCCCCCCCCACACACACACACCACACACACACACACTCCTCCCGACTTATTTTCTTTAGCTCTTTCAAACTCGCTGTGCTACAAGTGTCGACTCGGGCACGAGTCCTAAATTACTTTTGGGGATGAGTGTTGACATGGACCACTCACCCTCAGCTCATGCAAACAGAATGATGCTATTTGCCCCCCCCCCCCCTCCCCCGCAGCCTATTTATTTCTCTATCGTTCCTTTTCTCCCATTTCTCTCTGAGCTTACAAACAGACATTCACGCTTCCCTCCATATGGGCTTTAATTTGCCATTGTCCCTCAAGATATTCCTCGCTCAGGCTTGAGATAAAGGGATAATCACTTCAAAGGGAAGCTGGGGGGAGATTGCCCCCTCCCTCCCGGCTGAAAGGACAAGTGGACAATACGCTAATTGAGAGGGGGAACTGATCACAGGCTCTGTTCAAAGGGACGCCTGGCCACGCCCCCTCCCCCACCCCGCCCTCCGATGCACTTAATTTTATTAGTGTTTGTGGGGATGCTCCAGCCAAAATTATCACTTAAACCCGCCACAGCCTTTGAACTGCCCAGTATTGGGTTATTTGCAATTAGGCGCCCTCTCTCTCTGCTAGCTTAACACAATTCCAGGGTTTAAGCGTGAGGAGCGGGAGGCCGATGATGATGAAACGGCCGCGCGGCGCCGTATGGACGCTCACTGGGGGCTGATGCAAATCCAGAAGTTCTTCAGAACAAAAAGGGAGAACAGAGGCCGACTGTTTGACTGATGCAACTAATGATGCGGCATCAAAGAGGCTGCAGAACAGCACCGAGGCGAGGGATGACGAGCCGCGGAAGGAACGCTCGCACCCTTCGCACCGGCGCCGTAATGAAAAGTCCGGTTTGTTTGTGCACGTCCTGATGCAACACCTGTATCTGCACGCACACGGGCGCCATTGTCTCCGCCGGAGGCGCTGATCCAGGACCAGTATCGGCTGATCCACCAGATGCTTTTCATTTCTTCCCACCTCAGGCTCTCAATTAGGCCCCGGGTCGCCCCACATTATGGGGATTAAAGGCACCTCGGTGGCAGCACCTCATGCTTGTGCTTTGGATCTTCCTGCGGATGGTCGCAGCCCCCACAAAGGGGTCAGGGAGGGGTCGCTGTCAAAAAAGGGGGCTTCTTGTCACTACTTTATAGCACCCTTCTCTTTTGTCACGTCCACACACAAGAGTGGCCATTGAAGGGTCAACAGGTGTGGTCTCCAGGCGTTAGCATCTCATCAACCTTTAGAATTCAACTAAAAATAGCAAACTTAAAGTTCTGCTGGGGGGGGGAGGGGCTCTGGAACCTTGGGATGGATTTAACCCTCTGCAGACTTTATTTTCTTATCCAGCCTTTACTTGATGACATCTTATACACGGCCAATTCCACTGACCCATTTTTACTTTGTGTTCCATCTTGCAGACATTGTGTGCGTGTGTGTGTGTGTGTGTGTGTGTGTGTGTGTGTGTTCTCCTGTCTTAGTATAAACAGTGACTGCATGACCTGCTCTTATTAACACGCGTGCACAGTGGGAGAGGCTTTACTCTGCCAGATAGTGTTACATTAGCAACACATTAGCATTACATTAGCAAAGCTAATGGCTGAGGTAGACTGATCTGAGATCAGAGGAGCTTGTTGCATGAACCCAGCGCGGGCCACAACCGGCGTGTCGGTCTCCTGGACCTCAGCTCTGGAGCAACGCTCGCTGCAGCAGGTTGATCATGAAGGGTGTTAGACACATAAATGCTGGAGCCCGGAGCTGTTGGACTTCATCAGCTTCATCGTCCTGAAAAATCCCGAGACTTTGGTGAATTTGGATCCTCCGCCTTATATAATCATATTCTCCTTCAAACATCAAAGGGACAGTATGGACTGGAGTATCATGGGATTGGATCAGTGTTTAAGCCACGCTTAGAGATTCTGTCACAACCACATTAGGAGAGTCACGTGAATTAAAGGCTGGGGAGCAGCTTGTGCCTTCGCTCTCTGTCCCATTTCAATCAAACTGTCACGCTGCGCGCGCGACTGGCAGTTGTTGGGTTGACGTCTTTGTAGCTGGAATCCAGCCACGGATATGAACATTGGCTGACAGCTCTGCTCCGCGGGATTACCGAACCGGGTTAATAACTTCAAGAATTCCCCTTTAATAGCTGCAGACGTGATTTAATGTGCGTTTAGATACAGAGCAGATGTTATAAAACGGCTGTTTCCTGGGAAACTTGGTGGGATCGCAGCCGGGCTGCGGGAGCGTCGCCACCGGCGCGGTGGATCACTCCGGATCCCCGGGGATCCGGCTCGATCGCGCATCTCTCAGAAGGTCCTGGCACCCGCGTAGAGCGCTTCCCCCTCCACAAAACTTTAGTTCGTTTCGCTAAACGCGCGTTTTGGGCGGCGCCGGACGCGCGTTGGAAGCGACTCCGAGCAGGTTTTAAATCTTTCCACCTTTTGCGAGCGCACATGCGCGCGAATGCTTCACTTCACCAGTTGCTGCGTCGATGAGGCGCAGGGTTTTTATGGATCTTCCGGGACCAGGCCAGCGCTGTTTTACTTTGAAGTCCGCAGTCAAACCTTCAGCCCAGTCGCTCCAGAAGCAGCCCGGAGGGTTCCGCCGCCCCCATCGCTCCTTTACGCACCGTTCGGGGGGAGAGTCGACGGGCGAGGGCTTTTTGTGCGCGCATCCGCGTCGGTTGTTGTCCCGAGTGGAAGGACGTGACGGGAGCGGGAGGAGAGCAGCGTGTTGTCGGACTACTTGAACCTCTGAGAGGAGGCGGCTCGGTTCCGCCGATGGTGAGTTGCTGGAGCCGGTCCACAGGCCCCCTCTCCCGGCCGCTTTCAAGCGCTGCTGCCGAGCTTTGAAGTTGAGAAATGCGGGCTATGTTTCTTGTTTGTGGGCGAGAAATACAGTGAGATAGATAAGAAGCTTATGTGATGCGTGCGCGTGCGCGCGCGCGCAGCCCAGATGAAAAGCGAGTGTTTGTCGGCTGGTGCGTCTTGTAGGATGTATTCTTCAACCCGAGCCCCCTCCTCCCAACTCCTCCTTTACCTTCTCCCCATTTGGGCACCCACTCATCTACATAGGGGCTGAGCTCGGCGGCTCCGGGGTCAGTTGTGGAACGGGACGGTGCACAGAGGACCCGGACCCGGACCCGGACCCATGCGGCAGGGCAGCGCTTCTGAAAGGCTCCGGCGTCGCCGTGTGTTGGATTACTCTCCGGATAGTTTCGGACTGTGTCAGTTGCACCGCAGGAGGAGTAATATTTGAACTTGGGTCGTATTTGAACTTCGGAACCGCTCGGCTATGGTAGGTTTGGCATGTCCGCGCTGTCGGCACCGGGTTTACGCGCGTCGGGGGGACATGGCGCCGAGGGTGCAGCCCGGCCGGGCTGGAACGGGGCTTCGGGTGGCGCCTGTCCCGTTAAACCGCGTCAACGCTGCGGTTTCATATTCACGTGATTGATCGATATTAACGTGACTGATCGCGCACACACCGGCGCGCGCGCGCGAGCAACTGGCTTCTCCCGCGAGGCTTTTTACCCTGTGCGTTACACCGCTTAAGGTCAGCGTGGTACGGATGGCTGTGCGTGCGTGCGTGCGCGCGCGTTAGAGAGCGGTTCTCCGAAACAGATTGGGATTTAATTGGAGCTGAAGCCTGTGACATGGACTCGTTAGGAGAACACATGTAAGCCAGAGTTGGGAGATGTTTCGGTGGAGACGGAGGCGCCGTGAGATGATTATTCCTGAAAAATGCATTTTGATGTGACAGATCAATGCGCAGTGATAATGTAGGCTGCAGTTGATCTCTCATTTAGATTATAAATAGATAAATGAAACGGAGAAAGCCTTTCATATTTCCCTTCTGTGAGCCCAGCGTGGGTTTTTTGAAAGGGACTGTTTACTTGATGTCCTTTTTTGAAGTTCGGCAGGATCTGGCTTTGATTAGATCAATACTTTGTGTTTCAGAGTGAAGAGGAGCTGAGAAGCTCCCCCGCTGCTTTTAGAGAGTGAGGAGGATTAGGCTGGAGCTCAGCGGAGGCACAGCGGCACTCTCTAACGGCAACCAGAGCTGGAGCCATGAGCAGGGCGCTGACGGAGCACATCAGCAGTAGCTTCCGAGAAGATGCCCCTCGTCCTCCGGTGCCGGGGGAGGAGGGAGAGGCATCATGCTACAACCCCAGATCTGCCAAAATGAGAGCGCAGAGCAGGGCTAAAGAGACGCCGGTGAGCGCCGCGCTGCCCGGCTCCACGCCGCGGAGGAACGAGGATGGACTCGGCGAGCCGGAGGGGAGCGCGTCGCCCGACTCGCCGCTCGTGCGCTGGACAAAGTCTCTGCATTTCCTTCTGGGCGACCAAGACGGCGCTCACCTCTTCAGGACCTTTTTGGAGCGGGAGAACTGCGTGGACACTTTAGACTTCTGGTTCGCCTGCAACGGCTTCAGGCAGATGGACTTAAAGGATACCAAAACTTTGCGAGTTGCCAAAGTTATTTTCAAGCGGTACATCGACAACAAGAGCATCGTCGCCAAGCAACTGAAGCCCGCCACCAAGACCTTCATACGGGATAGTATCAAGAAGCAGCAGATAGACTCTGCCATGTTTGACCAGGCGCAGATGGAAATTCAGACTACCATGGAAGAGAACGCGTACCAGATGTTTCTGACCTCCGACATATACCTCGAATACGTGCGCAGCGGCTGCGAGAACGCCGCCTACATGAGCCACTCTCTCGGCAGCCTCAAACTGATGTGTGGATACCTTCCTCCTCTCATGGAGGAAGAGGAGTGGAGTTGTAACGACCTGAAGACCAAATCTTTGGGGACGGTTGTCGGGCTGTCTGCTAAAACGCTGAGGGCTACTGCTAGCATCCGGACCGCCGCCGAGGTGCTGGAGAACAGTTGCCGGTAAGAGCGCTGCTCGTCCCGAGCGTGTGTGCCTGTGTGCTCGCACGGTGCCCTTTCGCCCGTGGCTTCATCACCTTCATTAGTTAATTAATGAAATGCTGTCAACTTCTCATGCCGGGAAACGACCGCGATGGAGGGAAAAGTCTCCTGATCAAAGGGTATCAGACAAATCTGGCTGTTTGTGCCCTCCTGCCTTGCAGTCAGTTGGGGGTGGGGGGGGGGGTGGGGGGTACCAAACATCAATGAAGCTCAGCCTTCCTTTTAAGTAAATGGTGTCTCGCAGGCAGCCCTCCGCTGGCTTGCTCAAGTTTCCTGTGCTTTGAAGCCCTTCCTCTGGTTCAGACGCCAATGACTTTAAAACAACATAAAACACTTCGATGATACTGTAAAGTTATTCTCACCCCCCCCCCCCCCACACACACACACACACACACACACACAACACACACACACACACTAATGCTAATGTAGAGTTTTTTTGGTCAATTCTGTGCGATATGTGTGTTGAACCCTTTCATGGGGAGATCCCCACATCGTCCACTGGTGGATTTCTTTTTAGATTCTTGAGCCCGGATCACCTTCAGAACCGGTTTCATGCATGAGCTCGCATGAAGGGACACTTGAGCGCCGCTGAGTTTCTCATGATGCTGTGAGGAAAAGTACCGATTTTAGACAATTCATGCTTAAAGTGATCTCAGCGCTGAATGAGAGCAGAAATATAAAGGGGGGGGGGTAGTTTAATAAGCCTGAATAGTTTAATAAGCCTGAATAGTTTAATAAGCCTGAATTGTTTAATAAGCCTGAATAGTTTAATAAGCCTGAATAGTTTAATAAGCCTGCGCCCACAGGATCCGATCCTCCGTTGGGCTGTTGGAGAACATCATGGTTCACACACAGGTTTTCCTCCAAGTGGCCATGTTGAGTCGGGAGCCAATAGGAAGGGGGTTTGTTGACATGTGGGCACCTCCTGGTTTCCTGGTGTGATCCCATGGATTCTTTTTTCTTTCCTCTCAGAAATGTGGGAGGGAGAGCCTCCTCTCTCTGGTCTCCTGCTCTCGCTGCCCCTCACCATCTCTTTAGGTCAACCAATTTCCATCTCAAACATGTGGAACTAATTTTTGCCACTGCACGGATTCTTTCTTCCCTTTTTTGCGGAAGCTCAAACATTCCGCTCCAAAAACACAACAACAATACCTCCTCCACCACCTTCCTCCGCTTCCACCACTGATCCCGTCTCGCTGCAGATTATGTGTGCGGCACTTTTATCTCCTCTATTTGGAATAAAATAATGTGTCGGACGGAGGTGAGCCGGGAAGGGACGGAGACAGGAATGGGGGGGATCATGAAAGAAATAAAAGAGCCGGAGAAAGAGAGGGGCCGAGAGCCCAGCTGTGCTAAATACCTGACTCTCTGCGAGAACCTTCCAAAGGTCAGGTTTGTGCTTGGGGCCTACGGCTTTAGTCATGCTGGGGTTCTCTTCTCAACACTCCCAGCAGAAGGCATTCTCATAAAGAAAGGGGCCCTCCTTCCCCCTTTGCTACCCCCTCCCTCTCTAAAGCTCAAGTTCCCCCTTCTTTCTTTTTTCCCCTCCCTCTTCCTTGTCCACCCCCTTCTCTACTGAAACAGGAATGCAGCACAGCAGGAGAGAGGAGAAAGATAGAGAGACTTTAGAAAGAAAATCAGAGAGAGTCGAGGTGGGGGGGTTGGGGGGTGGGGGGGTGGGGGGGGCAGACCGGCCGAAAGGGAGAAGCAGAGGTGAAAGAAGACGGAGGATCTGTGGACGGCGTTAGAACATTGATAATGCAAACAAAAGGGTGCTAACGTAAAAAAAATGGAAACGTCAATAAGCCCCCCCCCCCAAAATAAATAAATAAATAAATAAAAAGAAGAGAAAAGAACGCCACACCAGGAAGTCAGTGTGACATCACAACCCTGGAGGCTCCAGCGTGTCACAAACGTTGGGCTCATTAGAGAATCGTCAGTCTGCTAAATGATAACGGATTAAAGCGAACATGATGCTCGTTACGGCTCCCCGCCACAGCTGGGGAGGCGACCCGTTAACGCTTGTGTCCCCCCCCCAGGTCCCACCGCCGGGGAGACCCCGCCAGTCCTTACTTTGTCAACTCTGGCTACATTTTTGCACCCGCCACCAGTGCCAACGACAGCGAGATCTCCAGCGATGCCATGACGGATGATTCCATGTCCATGACAGACAGCAGCGTGTAAGTGTCTCCAGACCTGCCCCCCCCCACCCCCCTTCACCCCCCCCCCCCCCCCCACGCTTCCTTTACTGAGGATGAGCCTTGACTTTTCCAGTCGGCTGACCTTTGTAGAGTGGCTGTGAATTGTATAGTTTCCATAGAACAAAATGTGCCTCTTGTTCCTTCAAGGCCTCTCCAGGAAAAGGTTGATGGATGTTCAGGAAAATGTTTGGCTGCTACTCTGCGTCTGCACGCCTGTAACATGTTAGAATGATCCCGTCACCGCCTGTAACATGTTAGAATGATCCGTCACCACGTCTGTAACATGTTAGAATGATCCCGTCACCACGTCTGTAACATGTTAGAATGATCCCGTCACCAGTCTGTAACATGTTAGAATGATCCCATCACCACGTCTGTAACATGTTAGAATGATCCCATCACCACGTCTGTGTGTAACATGTTAGAATGATCCCGTCACCACGTCACCGTCTGAAACATGTTAGAATGATCCCGTCACCACGTCTGTAACATGTAGAATGATCCCGTCACCGTCTGTAACATGTTAGAATGATCCCGTCACCGCCTGTAACGTGTTAGAATGATCCGTCACCCGCCTGTAACATGTTAGAATGATCCCGTCACCGTCTGTAACATGTTAGATGATCCCGTCACCACGTCTGTAACATGTTAGAATGATCCCGTCACCGTCTGTAACATGTTAGAATGATCCCATCACCACGTCTGTAACATGTTAGAATGATCCCGTCACCACGTCACCGTCTGTAACATGTTAGAATGATCCCGTCACCACGCCTGTTGTAACATGTTAGAATGATCACGTCACCACGTCTGTAACGTTTAGAATGATCCCGTCACCGCCTGTAACGTGTTAGAATGATCCCGTCACCGCCTGTAACATGTTAGAATGATCCCGTCACCGCCTGTAACATGTTAGAATGATCCCATCACCACGTCTGTAACATGTTAGAATGATCCCGTCACCGTCTGTAACATGTTAGAATGATCCCGTCACCGTCTGTAACATGTTAGAATGATCCCGTCCCGCCTGTAATGTTAGAATGATCCCGTCACCGTCTAAACATGTTAGAATGATCCCGTCACCGTCTGTAACATGTTAGAATGATCCCGTCACCGTCTGTAACATGTTAGAATGATCCCGTCACCACGTCTGTAACATGTTAGAATGATCCCGTCACCACGTCTGTAACATGTTAGAATGATCCCGTCACCACGTCTGTAACGTGTTAGAATGATCCCGTCACCACCGCCCCTGTAACATGTTAGAATGATCCCGTCACGCCTGTAACATGTTAGAATGATCCCGTCACCGTCTGTAACATGTTAGAATGATCTCGTCACCGCCTGTAACATGTTAGAATGATCCCGTCACCGTCTGTAACATGTTAGAATGATCCCGTCACCACGTCACGTCTGAACGTGTTAGAATGATCCCGTCACCCCGTCTGTAACATGTTAGAATGATCCCGTCACCACGTCTCTAACATGTTAGAATGATCCCGTCACCGTCTGTAACATGTTAGAATGATCCCGTCACCGCCTGTAACATGTTAGAATGATCCCGTCCACGTACCGTCTGTAACATGTTAGAATGATCCCGTCACCGTCCTGTGTAACATGTTAGAATGATCCCGTCACCACGTCTGTAACATGTTAGAATGATCCCGTCACCGCCTGTAACATGTTAGAATGATCCCGTCACCGTCTGTAACATGTTAGAATGATCCCGTCACACGTCTTCGTCTGTAACATGTTAGAATGATCCCGTCACCGTCTCTAACATGTTAGAATGATCCCGTCACCGCCTGTAACATGTTAGAATGATCCCGTCACCGTCTGTAACATGTTAGAATGATCCCGTCACCGTCTGTAACATGTTAGAATGATCCCGTCACCGTCTGTAACATGTTAGAATGATCCCGTCACCCCCCGCCTGTAACATGTTAGAATGATCCCGTCACCGTCTGTAACGTGTTAGAATGATCCCGTCACCGCCTGACATGTTAGAATGATCCGTCACCGTCCGTCTGTAACATGTTAGAATGATCCCATCACCACGTCGTAACATGTTAGAATGATCCCGTCACCACGTCACCGTCTGTAACATGTTAGAATGATCCCGTCACCACGTCACCGTCTGTAACATGTTAGAATGATCCCGTCACCACGTCACCGTCTGTAACATGTTAGAATGATCCGTGTAGCTCCTCCGCTCTGTGGTGGCTGCAGGGAGATGACTTTGGGAAAGTCATTATATGTGAAGACCTTTTGAAGTTTATTCCGATGCGTTACAGGCTGTAGAGGAGGAAGGAAAAATGGGATCGTCTTGATGTGGGTGGGGGCGTTGCTTCATTTTCCTCAAAGTTGAAGTGTATCTATCCCACCCACCCTTCTGCCACAACAGACTTGTTTTTTCATATTATCTAATCGCTTTTCCCTTTGAAGACCTTGAAGAGAGAGTGAGTGTGTGTGTGCGTGTGTGTGTGCGCGTGTGTGTGGGTGTGTGTGTGTTTTTCTTCCGAGGGGGGTCCATTTGGGCCTGAAGACAAACTCATTGAAAAATGTTGGCACCAAATGAAAGGAGGCTTACTCACATGGTGGGTCAGTTTCCTGCCACTGGCCTCTGTGGCGTGCTGAGATCATGTGTCTGTCAGGCTTTCACAAGGGTTCCTCATTTCTAGACCTTGGGACCAGGCTTAAGGAACTCCCTCTGGCCAGACTAGGGCACCCCCATAAACCTCACCTCCACACACCCATCCCTCCACGCTGGTCCTCCTCCACCCTCCACAGCCAATAGCAGGAATGGTGCAGCTTGGAGTGCACGGGAGTGAGAAAATAAAGTGCACGGAGTATAAAGGGCTTAACTGAATCGCTTTCAGCCTATTGTTAGGTGAGGGGGGCTTAGGGGGATAAGAGGGTGGCTGGCTGCTTTGAAAATGACTTGCACAACTGAATAGGAGATCCCATAAAGTAAGGGCCCGTGGAACCATGAAAGAGTGTTTTCCCCAACCTGGACAAAGCGTCCCGCTCCTGCACGGCTGCTCGGGCAGGAAGCAGTTGGGAGTGATTAGGCAAAAATGAAAGTTGGTGGGAATCGTGTTGTTGCTTGTTAGCACAGACGTTGAGTTTGACTTGTGAAGAGTTCTGTGCGTTGCCTCCAGGGTTGATGGCTCCAGCTCTCCAGGGCATGCAGGGTGTGAAGCGCTGGTTCTGGCAGGAGGTGGGGGGGCATGCAGGGTGTGAAGCGCTGGTTCTGGCAGGGGGGGGGGGGGGGGGGTCTGAAATGTGACTTGCAGAACTTGAAAACAGGGGGAGAAAAATGGACATCAGCATGAATTGTTCTCACCGAGGTCCTTGATACGGAGCCCTCCACCGTCCTTGTCCCCAGCTAATAAAAGCTCTCCTCTTATTCGAGGGAACAGTTTGATTAGTGTCCTTTTACAGCGGTTAAAAGGCTCGCTGCAAATTTGAATCTCATTTCCCAGATAAAGAACAAGAAGAGGAGGATTTGGGAAGGGGGTGGAAGAAGGGGTGGGGGATTTTTTTTCTCTTTTTGCTTATATCTTATTTATGGATTTACTTGGACGCTGGGGAATGCTGCTGCACCAACTTCAAACATTACCTTATCTTACAAACCAGGCTTTTGATGTTGCTAAGATCAGAGGCTCGCAGCACAGTGCTTGCCAAACGAAGATGGCAGCGGGTGCATATGTGCATGAGTGTGAGATTTCAAAGAGGCAGCAGAAAAAGTAGCGTTTGGGCTGGGTCAGACACTTCTGAGCAGCCAAAATGGCCAAGATAATTGGCCCAGCGTAAGTGGCAGCTGACTGGAAAACCTCGCAGACACCGAATGGAAAATGGAGACAGATTCACAGAATAAATGCTCAATTGTCCAGAGACGCCTGATCTTCCTTCGCTGCAGCTCCAGTTTTAAATGAAGACATCAAGCAGCAGTTAGGCTGAGCAGAACCACCTGAACAGGAGGCCCGTGACCTGGGCGGCGGCGGCGGCGGCTAGCCTGAGCTAACCTGTGGACGTTCAGCACGTCTCTGCCGCTGTCCTGATGTCTTGTTTGATGCCCCCCACTCTTGTGATTTGGCTCTGACGTGCTGAGGTCAGGGTCAGAGTTAGAGTTAGGGTTAGGGTAGGGTTAGGGTAGGGTAGGGTTAGGGTCAGGGTTAGGGTAGGGTTAGGGTTAGGGTTAGGGTTAGGGTTAGGTTAGGGTTAGGGTCAGGGTTAGGGTTAGGGTTAGGTTAGGGTTAGGGTTAGGGTTAGGGTTAGGGTTAGGTTAGGGTTAGGGTTAGGGTTAGGGTCAGGGTTAGAGGGTTAGGGTCAGGGTTAGGGTAGGGTTAGGGTAGGGTTAGGTTAGGGTCAGGGTTAGGGTTAGGGTTAGGGTTAGGGTTAGGGTCAGGGTTAGAGGGTTAGGGTCAGGGTTAGGGTAGGGTTAGGTTAGGGTTAGGGTTAGGGTTAGGGTTAGGGGTTAGAGGTGGTGGCGTGCTGTCACTTCAACGTTGAAGAGCTTCCCAAAGGCTCTCGTAGCCCAAGAAGACAACCGTGCTAATGTGCAGGATCCCAGTGTTCACATCCGTCGGGTTTTATTAAAACGCTTTATGAAATTTAAATGTTTAATGTCGTCTTCCTTTTCTGGCAGGGATGGGATCCCTCCATACAAACTAGGCACAAAGAAGCAGCTCCAGCGCGAGATGCATCGCAGTGTCAAGATCAATGGGCAGATAACGCTCCCCCACTTCCCGGTGAGCCCCACTTCCTTAAGTTACACTTCCGTTCCGCCGTTTCCTCTTTTCTAATCTGCTAAACTCAAACTTTCACACACTGACAGACAACTGGGTCCTGATTCCCTGGAGGAGTCGTGCTGTATTTTATTTCATTTTTTCCCCCCACTGAGTTTATGTTGTGTCAAAATACACTATTCCACCCCCCCCTCATTTTCATATAAAAGTTGGGGTAAATGAAAGGCAGAATTTACATCCCGCTTCCCTTCTTTTCCTCTCCTCCATCCCCAGCCCTGTTTCTCCCTCTCTCTTCTGCATAATAAAATAAGCCTATATGTTGTGTTCCATCTTACAGCGTCTTTAGTCTCATCAAGTCAAACTTAAAGTCGATAATTGCTCACGATACACATTCAATCCCATCAGATATCTAATGTGATCTAAGCGATATGAAACGTCGACCTGCTCCAGCTGCTGCAGCAGTGCCACGTGTGGGCTGTCTTTGTGTTGTTGTGTTGCGTTGTGTTGTGTTGAGATTCCTTTGTTCGGCTCCGTGTGTGAGGGAGACTTGTGTGTGTTTGCGAGTGCGTTGTCAGTGTTGCCTGTTCCCCTTTTCTGTCTCCTGCTCTCAATCGCTCTCCTTTCCCACTTGCAATCCTTTAATGTCTCCCTCCTGATTTGGAGATGGCTCCGTCTCCCATGATGCACCAGCCCCAGGCAGCGGGGGCCCCGTGCAGGGCTGGCGCTCCTTTGCCAGCAGCTCTGCTTGCCTTTCTTCTTCTTCCCTTTATCGTGTCTACAAAGAGATGAGAGGAACAACAAAAAAAAGAGTCAAAATCAAGAAAGCCAGTGTGCTAAATAACAAAAAAAGTAAGAAAAAGAGAGAGAAACCAGCACATGTAGTTTAAGAAAAAAAAGGCTAATGCGACGAGAGTCGCTCTGAGCTGCCCTGCACGCAGCCGGGAAATAACTGGCTCCTTCTCCTCAGATCTTCCCAGTATTTGACTCCTCCATTCTCTCCCTCCTTCTGCCTCCCTCTATCCTCGCCACCATTGCCGCTCCGCTAACGTCTCGGTCCCCTTCCTTTTTTCATGCTGTTAATTTTGCCCCCCCCACCCCCTTTTCCTCGTCTCCCTTCCTCACGCTCTCCTCTCTGTCGATATCTGGCTTTTATTCGGAGATTTAAAGCCGCATGTCCCTCCCACCCTAGTGTGCCTTTGATGTTTGACAAGGGGCCTTTGAAGTGCGCTGACTTCAGAGGCTGCCTGGCTGATGGCTTGGTTGGGCTACAGAGGGTGCAGGCAGGGGGCCTCCCCTCCGAGCGAGACCAACTGCTACCCCGCCACCGCGACCCCCTCCTCTAACCCTTACCCCACATCCTGGCACTGCCGAGGGCACTGGGCACGGGAGGTTCTGGGGTGTGGTGGGCAGCAGAGACGGCTCAGGTTAGCTGGAGGGCAAGGACAGCTGGATTAGGTCTATTTGGAAGAGGAACAGGCTTTTTGGAACAAGATAAGATTGGAGCAAGGGCAGAGGATCAGAGCGGCATCCTGCATGTGTCAGAAGCACTCTGCCGCCCCCCCCCACTAACGTGTCCCCCCCTGTTGGTTGTCCGCCCTGCAGCGGACGCACCGCCTGCCTAAGGAGATGACCCCTGTGGAGCCCTCAGCCTTTGCTGCTCAGCTCATCGCCAGGCTGGAGAAGCTCAAACGAGAGCAGGACACCATGAGTTCGTTGGAAGAGCGGCTGCAGCAGATCCAGGAGGTACGTTGAGAGGAAACACGGCTCCTGCAGAGAGATGTCAGCTCACATACAAGGTGCTCTGAACATTCCTCGTGCCAGTTGTAGCACGTCAGAGAAGAGCAGGGGATTTGCACGTCTGTCTTGGTTTAGCCGCCTCTTTCTGTCCTATGCTACTTCATCTGGTGGAACTTTGAAACTTATGATTCCAGGCACACTTGAAGCTAAGTTAGCGCTCCGATTCCCTCCAGTGGCGTGTTTGCAGAGTATGAGTAGTGCCAGTCTCTTTGTTAGCGCCGGCACACTCTGCATTATAGATGAGGCTCACCCAGAGCCTGTTAGTGGAGATAACAGTCAGGCAAACGGGAAACTCAAATCAAGTTACCCAGCCGTTTGCTCCGGCTCTGACAGACGGCACTCGCTGTCATTTCACAATTCAATTCTTCCTTTTGTGGTCTTTAAACGTGGGACCGGGTGAACGTTCCGTCGGAAGCTTCAACTTTTCCCATTTTCCCTCTGCCTCTCCAGGAGGAGGAACGAGAGGAGAGCGGCGACCTACTTAGCAGCACCTCTCTCCAGAACCCTCTGCTGTCCTCTACCAACCAGTGTGAAGAAGACCCGCAGGCCATCCTGGATGAGCACCTGTCCCGGGTCCTGAAGACTCCTGGCTGCCAGTCGCCGGGCGTGACCCGCCACTCGCCACGCTCCAGCTCCCCAGATCGGACGGGTCCCGCTGGGCCTGCCTGCCATGGACCCACCATGGGTGCTTATCCTGTGGCCTCCAAAGTCCTGATGACAGGCAGACAGTCCACGAAGCACGTCCATCACCACTACGTCCACCATCACCACGCCGCGCCCAGGACCAAGGAGCAGATGGAGGCGGAGGCGGCTCAGCGCGTGCAGTGCCTCTGCCCCCCAGCAGGGGCCAGTTATTCTGACTTCACCCCTACGTGAGTGCAACCCCTGACACGCTCACGTCGCTATGACGACCCTGCAAGTCTCGGTGATTCTGAGTGTTGGTTTCCTTCAGCCACGGCAGCACGTTGTGCAAGCGCTCCATCAAGAGCGGCGGCGAGGGCGTTTCTTCACCACGCCTCCCTCTGGACGCCACCGAGCGCTCCCAGAACGTTTGGCAGTGGATCCTGGAGAGCGAGAGGCAGGGCAAGCACAAGCCCCACAGGTAGGGCCCCCAAATGCCCCCCTTCACCGCAGGCTGCACCCCAGCCTTCCAATAATCACGCTCCTTGTTTCAACAGTGCTCAGGGCCTGAAGAAGTCCAACCCTCTCGACTCCAAGACCTTGTCCAGCCGCACGCATTCTTCCTGGGGTGGGGGTGGCATCGGCGGCGGACCTCACCTCCGCGGCCACCACCCGGGCCACCCGTTCATTCAGGACCCAGCCATGCCACCCCTGCCTCCGCCCAACACCCTGGCACAGCTGGAGGAGGCCTGCCGCAGGCTGGAGGAGGTCTCAAAGCCACAGAAACAACGGTACGTGCAGATCATACGCCTCGCTTCCATCCCAGAACCAGGCATGTCTCGGAGAAGGAGCTCGGCAGTCGGGAAGAAAGCGTTTAGGAATGATTTCATGCATAAAACCACCAATTTCCATGGAATTTAAAGCCAGAGTGGATCCTAAAGAGAGGGTAAACAGTGCTGACCTTTGCCCCTCTCTGTCATTTGTCAATCAAAGGCAATCGGCTGCAGCCCCCAGCGCCCAGAGGGACCGGAGCCACCCAGCAGCCGTCTGTCCCGCTGCAGGCGGCCCCTTCACCAGCTCTGGACCGGCAGACGAGTACGTCCTCACTACTGCTGACACTTGGTCTGAACCTGCCACTCACCCCAGTCCTGCTTCCAGTAGCTCAGCTCTCCCTAAGCCTCACCCTTCCCCAGCGTCCCAGACCGGCCTCCGTCTCCCTGTTTTCCCGTCTTCTCACTTTTAACCTGCTAGAGACGGCGTTGACTTGCTCCTTGCATTTCCTCTTCAGGCCTTCTCCACCTCAGATTGATGCAGACCGCCCGTCTGGAGGTGCTGCGGCTCTAACGCTGCTTTCCGCTTTGCATCATCAGGTCAAAGGAGCTGGTGGTCACGTATTTCTTCTGTGGCGAGGAGATCCCTTATCGCAGCATGATGAAGACCCACTGCCTCACGTTGGGACACTTCAAGGAACAGCTGAGCAAGAAAGGCAACTACCGGTAAATACGACCCTCTGAGGGGAGGGACCCTGGCTGAGGGAGGGGTTGTCTCTGGAAGCTCTGCTGGAATGTGTGGATGTGTTGGAGGAAGAAAAAGAGCTCATCCGCTGCCTCCAGAATGGTGCGAAGTGAGCAGAAAGAGGAGGGGGCTGTTTTCCCCCCTCACATCTGGGACTGATTTTCATTGCACGGCTGCCTTAATAAATGCTTTGAAGCCGGGGACGTTTTCTCTGGTGCAGAGGCCGTTAGGTTCCTCCTCCACGTCACGGACTCACCCGGCCCGCTGGAGTCATGGCTGCGAGCAGTTTATAGCAGCGAGTGTCAGGTGGAAAGCCGTCCCATCAGGTCGGCTGTGGAACACACTCGTCGGTCCTGTTTGGGTCAAACCAGGGAGGCTTCAACATCTGTTGGCTGGGGGAGGAAACGAAGGTCTGCAAATAGATCCGAGCATCCCATGATCCCGCCGCTCTGGAGCGAGTAAAAGGGGAGGAGGCAGGAATGAAGCGTTTGGCTTCTACGGCAACGCGATGTGTGGAGTCTGTTGATGTGGACATGGCAGCGGCAGAGTGGAGAAGAGTCGGCCTCCGCTCTGCCAGATGATATTAGTGCCAGATGTTGTGAGGAGAGCAGGAATGCTGCCACATGAAGCGTGCTCCAGTGGAAAGACTCCTCCTGCCCCGCTCCAACAAAGCTAGTGAGCTGCTGCTGATTATTCAGCTATTTGCAAGTGAAAATGTGCTGTTGCTATAAAAGGGAAAAATCTCTGGTTCAGTCAATCGGGGATGGCGCGTGCCTCTCTGCTAGCATCACGCCGGCTCCGCGAAGCCTCGTTTGCTTCACCGCACGTGTAAAGTTGCCGTCTTACATGAAATTATAATCAAGGAAATTAAACTTGTGTGTGTGTAATTAATTTTACGCAACCGCCCCTTAAATGTGCTCTTTGAATGAGTCTGAGCCGTGCAGTTGCCTGTCCAACAGTCTTTTTTTTTTTTTAATTCTGAGCAGACAGACAAAATGAGGCGTTTTTCCATTACAAAGCTTATCATTAAATCGCCTCCTGCTGATCTTTTGCCGGCTTTAAAGTAGAGAAGAGAAATCATTAGGAGCTCCAGGAGACTTCACAGTCCCGGGGACTGAGCTAACCCCAGGAGCTCGCGCTGCTTGAGCAGAGAAGAGTGGGCTAGCTCGCTGACCTCTGACCTCCAGAAGACAGTGCGAGCGCTCCCTGCCTTCCCTTCCAGGAGGCCCGTGTCCAGCCCATCACACCCACTCACTGAGCCTTGTCTCCTGCTTCCACACCCTCGCACGTGCACCCGGTCGTGCACGCGTGCACGTGCCGGCTCTTCATGCATGTCCACATCCCTGCAGTCATATTCAGACCGGCAGGCACCTGAAACGTCAGCGTGTGTGACAGAGAGGCGCTTGGTTTGACAGCTCGTCCAATTAGAGCGGGGCTCGGGGGGAGGGCTGCTTACACGCCAGGTGAGGAGACAGGAGACGGCCTCTAATTAAAACTCTAATCAGACCTTACAGGACAGATGAGCATGTGAGGAATGGCCAGGAGTGGAGAGGAGCAGGAGCCAGAGTGGTGCGGAGGCAGCAGAATGATCAGAGGCGGCGTTTAAAGGAAGAGTTCAGCTCTGTTTGTGCAGCGGTGTGATGTGGAGTCAGGCTGCAGCCTTTGAAGCGTGCACGCATGGCATTGAAGGCTATGACTAAGTTGTTTTGAGCGGGATCCATTTCTGGCTCTCAAAGAGTGTGTTTGTGTTTGATTTGGACTAAAGGGAGTTGAGCGCGAGCCTGTATGTGGAAGCAGCCGTGTAGGTGCCTCAAAGCGCTTTAAAACTGATGAAATGGATCAGATTTACTCCTGCTGCCACCCCGTCACTTTAGATTTCACTTTAGTCTGTCTCTGATCTATTGATTTAGCTCACACACACACACACACGCACACACACACACAGGTGAAGGTGTTCCGCTAGCTGACCCCCCTGCTTCTCCTCCTCAGGTACTACTTCAAGAAAGCCAGTGATGAATTTGAGTGCGGCGCCGTGTTTGAGGAGGTGTGGGAGGACGCCGCCGTGCTGCCCATGTACGAGGGCAAGGTCCTGGGCAAGGTGGAGCGGATGGACTAGACCCCCGCCAGCGCCTCGCCTGCCCACCCAAACAAAAGCTGAAGCTTGAGCAGCAGACTCTGTAATTAAGCAACGTTACTCTGGACACCTTTTTTTTTTGTATTTGCTAATATTAAGCTAAACAGAGTTAATATATCAGCACAAGAGGAGCGATGGAAGGAAGACGAGCCAATGAAGTACGCCGAATACCGCAGGAGGTCTTACCCCCCTGACTTATCAACCACTCAGCCTTAGTGACCAGGAGGACCACGGGAGACCACCAGGATGATGGATGGAGACGGGAGGGAGCTCCTGCCTCTGCTCCCGGTGGACCAGGCCGCGGCGCCGCGGTGCGTTCACGTCCTCGCCGGCGTCCGACCTGCTCCGAATGCTTCAGAACCACCCACACGTGCAGGAATACGCAGACATGCTCGTGCACGTGTGTCTTCTCTCTCTTGTCAGGAGTTTTTAATTATTTATTGATGGGAAAAACAACCTTCCTTCCCTGTTCCCACATCTTAAACCCCGCCCCCATCCCCGTCTTAGCCAATGGGCAAGCTGCTTTAGAACGCTGGGGAGATACTGTGGTGATGATGTTTGCTGTTGATTCTGGTTGGTTCTAACTTTTCCACGCAGGGCGGGACGCGAGCCGAGCGCCCCCCCGGCGCCTCGCGGCCCCGTCCGACCGACGCTAACGACCTTCGCTGCGCTCGCCGCCTCCGGCGTTGTCATGGTCAACCCGGTTTATATGCTGCTGAGAGTTTCTAACGAGTTAGTCCCACTAGTTAACCCCCCCGGGGTTCTCAGCAACAGAGCTCAATCTTTTCGTTGTGCCTTTGTTTGTGATGGGCCGAAGACCAACACAGAGAGGAGGCCCGAGCGCACGCCGCCGCCACTAATAATGGCGTGTTCACAGCTCACGCCGCCGTAACACGCTAACAGGAAGCAGTTTGGGCGACTCTCCTCCAGCACGTCAGAAAAGATGTCAGCATCGAAGAATTAACCTTTGAATGTTGTTCCAGTAACATCGTATATAGCTGAGCTCCTGTATACATTGTAATTATGCACACACACACACACACACACACGCACGCACACACACACACACGACTATTGCTGGTGTGTTATGAGTACGACACCTGTGCCTACATGGACGCCATACCATGTGCTGCCCTGTTTCAGGGTTTTAATATATATCCCTTGGTTTTCAGAAGGGTTTTATGTTGAAAAGATATTTTTATGCTTTTAATAATATCCTGTAATCTCATTGTTTTGTTTTTAAAGCCTCTTTTGTTTCATTATCTAAACTGTAAATTATACATTATATAAAAGAGTTTCATTTAAAGATTTACATGGACCTATAATTATTGTAATTATTAAGAGATGTAGCCTTTATTAAAGTTTTATATTTTTCAAATGAAATTTGCTGGATTTGCTTTTTCTAACTTTTTGTACAGCGGCCACAGTCGTGCCTGGAATTCTGTCCCAGTCCTGGAATGTCCAGGTAAATGGTTCCCAGTGTGAATCAGAAAAGCCCGTAATTGATGCGTTCCGGCCCCTCGGTGGTCAAACGTGGACCTTCGGTACTGGAACCATTAAGCATGAACACGTGGCTAACGGTGCCGCCCTGCATCCCGTATCAGAGGAGCCAGCCTCAATCATCTGGCTTTATTTGGGGGGGGGGGGGGTAACCCGGCAGAAGCAGACACGTCTTTCCGTAGACGAGGATGGAAATCGGCACTTTTGCTCCACGATTCCTGGAGATCCAACAGAACCAACACCAGCGTTTGGATCACCGTGCACCCCGAGCTACTGGTGAAGAGGGTTTAACCAGGCGTCTGTGACGGTGCAGGTGTAACTCCCCTGCCCCCCCCCAGCTCTATTTTTACAGCCTCTCGGGGCTCCGGCTTTGAAGGGAACCCTATCCAGGAAAATCGCTTGCATTTTTCTCCACCGCCGCGTTGACAGACGGACTCTGACTGTGGCATTCTCTCCTTTTCCCATCAGGAGCGCGCCCCCCATTCCCAGCGGGCAGCGTGATGAATCCTCAAGCGTGACATTGATTCAGGCGAAGCTTCTGAAGAGCGTCCGGTGGGTGAAGCTCCCATCCCAGCGCACGTCTTAACACACGTGCACAGTAACGCCGCCAGAGGTCCCGTGACCTCAGAAGGGCTTTGGCGTTGGGATGAGAGGGAGGGCGGCGGCTCCTCCTGTCCTGGTCACGGAGCAGCTGGGACAGGACCGAGCTCCCCCTCTCCCCCCGATGGTGCCGGTCTGCCAGTGGCGCTCCAACAGTGCAGCATATATGGGCGCACTCCTACATCCCAGCCTGTACTGGGACACAGAGCGTTCCCATTAAAGGGCCCAGTTAAAGCTGTGTGAAGCGTAGCGTCGTGGCTCAGCCTACACGAGCGTGAGACGCTCCGACTGACAGCGGAGCGGCACCAGCCTCATCTCTCTCTTCTCTCTAAACAATGGCGGTTATCCCTGAATGGTGGTAATTGGCGTGGCGTGGTTGGAGGATTGTAAACACGGCCGCGTTAGACGGGTCTGAACCGACACCAGTCGCTCCCCAGGCTAAGCTAGCATGTGAGGCGGCCTATTGTGCTGCTGAAGCCTTTGTAGATGTGCAGCAGGCCTGTTTAATCGCCTGCTTATGCACGGCTGCTGCCTGGTTTTGCATATTTAATTGCCAGGTAAAATCATTTGGCTGCAAATCCCTTTAATTATTTGATTGTACAGTAACGGTTAAGAGTGAGCGAAGGGAAGAGGGAGGGATAAAAGGGGATAGGGAGAAGAAGGGAGACGGGGAGAGCAGCAGGCAGCGGAGAAAGAAAGAGGTCTGCTGCCAGAATAGACATCAAAGCTGTGCCTTGATGTTGATGTTGAATGGGCATTAATGGTTTCTGAAGGCAAGAGATTGCATGGGGGGGGGGGGGGGGGGGGGGGGAGAAGGCGGAAAAAATAAACCCTTTTTCTCTCTGACGATCCCGCCAGCAATCTTCCTAAACGCATAAACACTGCAGCTCATTGCCAGATAGAGGCAGGAAGTGAGCCGGAGCGGCGCGTTAGCGCGACCCTTTCCTTTCCCGTCGTGACCAAAGGGGGCAGAACGCCGGCGGGTCGGACAGCACAGAGCAGCCGGCGCCGGACCGGGACCCGAACACGCTCAAACATTTACGCAAGAACATTTTCAGCAGGCTTATCAGCAATTAGCAACGAGCGTAGTGGAGAGGCGTTAACGACGGACGTTAGCTATCAGTTAACTGTTAGCTATCAGCTGGAGATATTTCTGATCCAGTTCTGCAGTTGAAAGCACCGGTACCAAACGGGCCGCCATGTTTCTTTCTTCAACTGAGCGCGGCGACCCAGGGAACCGTTTCCCACATTAGCAACGTTCTGTAACCACAGGCGGGGTTTTGGTTCCAGCGCCAACAACAGCGTTGGCTCGTTTCTTCTCCTTCACACGTCATCAACAGTTCCTCTGACATCATCACAGGTCGTTAGAGAAGATCCATCAGCAATTAGCAGCAGCATGAGTCGGGCCAAACAACGTGGCCCCAGCGCCGTGTTTGCGCTGAAAACGGTGGCGATAAAACGTAAAGCTGAAACAGTTTATGCCCCAGAATATGGGTCCGTGCTAATTGCTGTGTCTTCTGATACGCCTTAACCAGGGCCTCGTTTCCTTGGAAACAATAACTGTAGCGAACCGCTGACGTGCACGAGATCTGCTGCAGCCGAGGCAGAGTGAGTGAGCCCGTTTTTCTTCGTTAACCTTGTTGGTCTCGCTCCGCCAGTCCAGTGTCAGCTGCGGAGAGGCTTTATGTTTCCGTCTAATTACCCCCTGTTGGGCCCTAAAACCACCCCGGGGGTAGTCTGCGTTCTTCGGGCTACATTTGGGTCTCAACCACTGTCAACAAGGGGAACCGTCTGGCTGGGATAGAACCACAGCTGCATTTAGCCGCGTTCTTTCGTCAGGAACCACCGCAGGCAGCCCGGGCCTCAGATCTCTGGAGGAGGACCAGAGATAGAACCGAGCCGCAGAGTCCGAGTCGGCCACGGTGACCACAGCTGAGTCGGCCATTGTTCCAAGCAAAGTGATCTGATAAGGAGTTTATTGTGGCAGCCCGGCTGCATTCCTCCCTGACCGGCTGGTATGCCGACCCTGGAGGGCCTGTTGGGAGGGCGGGAGGTGCCTTTGGATCCATCCGTGCTTGGACGTTTCTCAATATTGGGAAAATAGGTTTGAGGCTTCGTGGACCCTTGAACTAAAGCCCCCCCGGCATGTCCACGTGTAAAGATAACGTGTGCACACCCTTGAACCTTACATTAGCCTATATTACAGGGCGTGTAGCATCGTGTGCTGTAGCCTGATTATTAGCAGAAAAATGGGGCTATTTTAGTGCTGCCCCGCCCACCTTCACCTGCCTTTCATCCAGGTTTCAGGTTAAATCAGCAGGATCGCTGACAAATTTCCAAATATTGAATTCCTGCAGCTGCAGACGCTGTAATCCACACGTGTTGCCTTGTTGGGGTGTGGCTCCCACAGACAATATTAAACTCAGCCCATTTTTAGAAACTGGGGATTTTCTGCGTCTTTTATGCTCAGACAGCTTCAGGGCTTCAGATTGGTGCCTCACACATACCTCCGAGTCTGCGTCCGTCCCCCAGACGGCTGTGGCAAATGTGGTGAGGCCGCTCTGGTTCTGGAGGCCTCCCAACCACCACGGGGAGAAAAACTACAGCGGGTCATGTGACCCACGTGGGAACCTCTGAAAACCGCCCCACGGCTCGGGGCTCCGCCCCATGGCTCGGGCCTATGCCTCACGGCTCGGGGCTCCGCCCCACAGCTCGGGGCTCCGCCTCACGGCTCCAGGCTCCGCCCCACAACTCGGGGCTCCGCCTCACGGCTCCAGGCTCCGCCCCACGGCTCGGGGCTCCGCCTCCGCTGGTCACCCACAGAGCTCAGCACCTGTTGCAGATTGAACCCAGCTGGAAGTCGTCTTCACCTACCAGAGGAGAGAACAACGCCCAAGCTGGACCGTGACGAGCTCTGGTGGGTGACAGAGGAGGAAGCTGCAGAACCTTGTGAGCGAATAGTCTGAGGTATGGACTCGACCTGGGTGGGACTCGTTGGGGGGGGGTCTCAGTCCCTCTGTCCCTCTACATCATTGCTTTTTTAAATAAATGGGCTTCCCAACACCGTGACCCCCTCCCAACCTCCTCCTTCTTGTTTCTCTTTGGTTGTTTTCTTCCTCAGCTTCTCGCCTTCTTTCTTGTGGGTTTGTTTCTCGGGTGAGGAGGTCGAGATCGGGGGGGTGGGACAGAGAGAAACGGCAAATCGGGGGGGGGGGGGGCTGCATTTGCAGCTTTATGACTAACCACATGTGTTTCTGGGTCTTTGTATTTACATGTTTCTCATGGAAAAGGAGGAGGTGGAAGAGAAGACGGGGAGGAAGGCCGAGCATGTGGTTCTGGTTTGTTGAGCTCAGCTCGGAGCCCAACTGTTTGTTTCCTGTGATGAGCAAAGTTAATGTGACGTCTCCTCGGGCAGCAGATGAGATACGACATAAATATATACATATGGGACGCACGGATCCATCGCGTAAACAAATTTAGCATATGTAAAAACTGGATCCCACATCCAAACATCTCCTGGTGTGCTTCCACAGTTTTCCAGGGCCAGGGGCTGTATGGGGGGGGGGGGGGCAATTTACAGGAACTGTTATGGGGGCTAACCCAGTCCCTCCTCCAGGATGGGTCGTTGTTTCTGCCCTGCGCTGGTTAGCTAAACCTAGAGCAGAACATGGCTCCCAATAGAGGAGCAGCTTTAGCCTAGCAGACAGCACTTCTCATAGCATCTGCAGGTATGTAGACGAGTGACCTTCTGGCCTTGTTTTGTATTTTTTAAGCTCATGGGCTGAGAAGCAGAAGGTTCTAACTTCAAGAGGTGCCAGGACGCCTTCAGAGCGCTGCCAAGTACCCCTGAGTACCCCCATCCAGGGGAGGACCATGTCTTGTGCAGCTGGGACGGGCTGCAGCTGCCTCCCCGTGACCCCAGAAGGTTCTAGCAGTCGAGGAGAAAAATCCTCAGAACAAAGCAGTCGCTGTTTACTTAATCTTTATTAAATCAAATCAATCTTTATTTATATAGCATCTTTTACAATCAAAATTGTTTCAAGGCTCCTCCCATGTTAAGCTCCTCCCATGTTAGGCTCCTCTCAGGCTAGGCTCCTCCCAGGCTAGGCTCCTCTCAGGCTAGGCTCCTCCCAGGTTAAGCTCCTCCCATGTTAGGCTCCTCTCAGGCTAGGCTCCTCCCAGGTTAGGCTCCTCCCAGGTTAGGCTCCTCCAGGCTAGGCTCCTCCCAGGCTAGGCTCCTCCCAGGCTAGGCTCCTCCAGGCGAGGCCCCTCCCAGGTTAAGCTCCTCCCAGGTTAAGCTCCTCCCAGGTTAAGCTCCTCCCAGGCTAGGCTCCTCCCAGGCTAAGCTCCTTCCAGGCTAGGCTTCTCCCAGGTTAGGCCCCTCCCAGGTTAGGCTCCTCCAGGCTAGGCTCCTCCCAGGCTAGGCTCCTCCCAGGCGAGGCCCCTCCCAGGCGAGGCCCCTCCCAGGCTAGGCCCCTCCAGGCTAGGCTCCTCCGAGGAATGGTTCCTGTTCATCTCTGGCCTCTCCATTAGGAGGACCTAACGTAGAGCAGCAGCAGGACTGTGGATGCTCCACTTTGCTCAGGAGTTACTGGTTGTGTAGCTGATGTGTTGGGGTGGGAGTGGGTCTGGATCTCCTCCTCCTGATCCTCTGAAAACCAGAATTCTGGATCGATCACCAATTATGGTGCACTCATCAAATTCTTCTCACGATGGCCTGATTTCCTGTTTTGTTTACTCAGATCTCCAACTGGAACTGAACCAGTTGGACCAGTTTACATCTGGTGATGAACGTGCACTAGATCCCTGCTGGCCGAGCAGGGTCATGCACGTCGGGCTGCTATGGTCCTTGACCGTTTGGACTTGTCTATTTTCCAGCTGCATTTACGTAAACGTCTTCTCAGTTCCCCTCTCCGTGTCCTCCAGTTTAATGGAGAACAGGGTCAGTGCTAATTGCTGTGCTTAGGTGTAGAATAATTTAGCCTTCCAAGAGATCAATGATTCTTCCGACGTTTAAATGTTTAATGGCTTCCACATGTTGGACTTCCTGGGTGGGACTGAGCGGATCTCTAACTGAAACCAGGCGCTGACGTCTTGTTTTGACACCTTTGTCTCATCAAAACGCGACACATTTGTGCGCTTCGTCGCAGGTTGATTCCACAGGAGAAGGTTGCCAAGGTTACGGTGCTCCACCACAAAACCATCTGGGTCCTCATCGTGGACGGACTCATTGCTTCCAGGTTTACATCCCTTTTTTTCCAGGGATGATGTCAAGGCCAGTGCTGTGGCCGGGATTATGGGAGTCCTGCTGGCGTTCCAGGTGCTCCGCCTGGACCGTCCTGCAGGTCTCAAACGTCCCGATGACATGAAATGCTGCAACTATTACAACCTCCTCTCAGATGGGGAGGGATTTTTGCCTCCTTTTTTATTGTTTAATGCCTCCCATCAATGGAAAATGATAAAACAACACAAGTGTGGAGGACGCGGCAGCCTTGAGGAAAACATCAGATGTTCATTGAAAACAGCTCAGCGTGGAATGAGTCAGACGTCCTTCAGAACGGGTCGCCTGTGGTTCCCCAAAATGGGGCGCCGCGAAGGCAAACAGATCATTTATTCATGTGTTGATCTGTTGCTTGTTTTTGTCCCTCTTGTCACGCTTCCATTTCAAATGTCAGAGGAGCTCGTTTGGGCCGATCCAGAGGATCCGGGTTCAGATCTAAACTGTTGGGATCTCCCACCTGGGGGGGCTGGTGGCAGAAGAGAGGCCGGGGCGGAGCAGGAGTGGAGGTGGGAGGTCATGTGACGGCGCTGTAGGCTGATGTAAACACGTGCACGGCTCATGCAAGCGTTTGATCTCCTGAACCATGAAATCGTCGAGCTGAAAATAGGAAAATTAGGCTTCACCACAGGGAGGAGGAGGGGCAGGAGCAGGCAAAGGCTCATGGGAAAAGATATTTAGTCTGAGATCAGGAGTTCTGAGCTATTAAACGAACCCCCCCGACTTAATTTGATACAGCTTAACAATGTTTTTCCCAAAATGTTCAACCCTGAGGAACTCATAAGGCTGCTATTGGTTGAATTATTGTTCCCTCATCAAAGTGGAGCCGTCGTAATCGAGCTCTTTGTAGTTTAATTGTCTTTATCCAATGGCGGGTCCTCGTGGCGGAAGGGTTCGCTGGGCTGCCGTCTCGGGGAAAATGGCACCAATAATGAGACAATTAGCTCGTCTTCTCTAAAGATGGGACGTGTAATGACGGATAAGACAATCTGTGCTCTGGTGCTCTGCTGTTACTCTTTTAACATGAAGGAGCCCGTTTCCACAGGCCCCAATTTTGTTGACATTGGAATTGTGGCCTGGGGGGAGGGGCTACTTGAAAGGGAAAAAAGGAGGAATCTTTTGCCCATGAGCTGCACTTTTAATTTCTCTCCTTGTCACGTAGCGCCCCAGTAGGATGAGGGAGTTGGGTGTGGAGGTGAGCCCCCCCCCTGGAAAGCTTGTGCCCAAGAGCGATCCATTTGAACTTCAATGAGAGGCAGCTTTCTTCTGCGAACTTAAAAACAGGCATCTTTGGGAGGCTGCCTTCCTCACCTGATGTGATGTGAAGCGCACTTTTGTTTGATGATTCCACGCAGATAGAAACTGGTGCCGTTGGCGGGGGGGGGGGGGCGAGAGGACCAGTGGGAGGACGAGTGATGGCACAGCCCAGAGAGAGAGGAAGGGTCGCTGGGTCTCAGTCTTTAGTTTGGCTTTACAAAAATCATTATTAACGCAAACGAAACTTTCTTCCCTCTAGTTCGAGCAGCAGAACAGGTTAAAGAGGTTTGATCAAAGAAAGTGAGTGGAACAAGTTTGAAACCAACGTTTTAAACACATGAAAAGTTGCATTTTTGCTAGCAACAAGGGTGGCAAAGACACATTTGTCGATCACAGCGTCACTTTAAGCAGTTTTGAAACCGCCTCATGGTTACCAGGTCCCACTAAAGGTGGGACACGGGGGGGACCAGAACCGGGGTTGGAACCTAGAACCTTCGTGCTGAGGCGACAGTCCCGAGTGGGAGGGTTCTGGCCGCCAGGAGCTCGTCCTCCTGATCCAGTGGTGCCTCTCCAACAGGTTCTCCTTTCAGGCCCGTTTCACATCCTGGAGACAGAAAGGGCAGACGACAGCAGACAAAAGCGCCCAAATGCAGAGCCTTCACTTCCCCCTTGAAGATGGTAAAATTAGAGTCTTGAAAAAAAAATCAAAGGCTCAACATTAAACGGCGAAAGACGCTTGAAATGTCGACACTGCGATGTTTCAGAAAAAAGGAGCTGGGATGAGAGATACCTGCAACAGACTTTGGTGTCACTTCAAAGCTCTGACTTTAAGAAACGGAGCTGCTAAAACGGCGACGGGAGAGTCGTCACCTGTCTGGGATGACCTTGTCTGAGGCTCCTGGGGGTCCGGCTGCAGATGCAGGGACGGGGCCTCGCTACCACGGGGCCACGGGTGCTGCGAGGGGTCCGTGGATCCCGGCTGGGGTCCACGTGTAACCCCGGAGGTCGCCTTTGGTCTCTCGGTCTGTGACGGCCTCTTTCTTCTCTTGTTATGCTCAGAGAAAAGATGGCCGCCTTTGAACTCCGCGGTCGCTATAGAAACAGCCGGAGTTCCTCTGTGTTAGCATCTGGCTGTCAGCGTCTGGCCGGGCCGTCGGACGGGCCGGCATCATTAAAGCCGGACACACAGACACATTTGCTGACACAGGGTATCTAAACAAGGCCCCGTGGAAGGGTGTGCGCTGTGTGTTTGTGTTTGCGGGGGTAGGGGGTTGGTTTTAATTGGCTCGGCCTATGAACTCGCGAGCAGCTGAAAACCTACGAGCAACAGTGGCCTGATGTGTTTGGACTTCTAAGGATTCAAGCCTTTGCTAGCAAAATCAAACTTCCACATCTTTGACGTGCTGAAGCAGGGTAAAAACAAAGGCTGGCCTGGAAGTCGACGCTCCCACAGGTGAACCACGGAAGCGTTCTCTGGGCTTCACGCTACAGTTCCCGTTGATCCCCGTTAGCATAGCTCGGGACCGTGCACGTCTTGGGCCGGGGCGCTCTCACAAGCCTTCCCAGTCACAAAGCCTTTCTCCTCCTCTAATTTTTTGTAAAGACTTTAATTTTCCAGTCTCCAGAACTTCAAAGCACTGATGATTCCAAGTCCACATCCCTCCGAGCGCTGTGCGAATCTCCATTCTTCCATTTCCAACGGCCCCTTTGGTAAATATGTGCAATCGCCGCGCTTTTCAAACTGATTCGTTTCTCATGTATTTATTTTAAATGAATATTATTAGCTGGCCTGGCAAGAAAAGGTTCTTATGCTAATCCACAGGAATCGCAGGCATTCCCATTTAATGCCTACTTACAGGCTATTCTTTAATGACTATTTGCCTCACAGTCTTAGCAAATGAGCTGCAGACTCCCGCACTCATAATTCCATTGGAAGAAAGGGAAGACGCCACCCCCCCCCCCCTTTTCCTTTGATCCCAGAAGATGTTTTTGAATCTGCCCGTTGTGTGTTCAAGCATCGGAGGCCGTTAAAAATGCTCCCGTTCGTTATTTTTCCCAGAGATAAAAGGAAACAACAAAGGGGGGGGAATTACGGAATGGGTTTAGACCTTTTCAGACCCGTCAGTCAGAACTTTTACAGGTCTTAAACACAAACTGCATCGAGCCCGACCCAAATCTGCGTTTCCTAGAACCGTTCTGGGCACTCTTCCAGCTTTGGGTCAAATCCCTTTTTTACTTTGCTCGCATGTTTGTTAGCAAACTTTAATCCCAATAAACGCCGGGGTTGGTCGCTAAATCCGCGTCTGAGGGCCGATTCTGAAGTCAACAAACGGACCGCTGCGTTTTCTCGACCCCGTTTTTTGATTTGCTGCTGAACAAACCCAAGTTTGACGCATCGTTCCGTGATAAAATGTCACGGCGCCGCTGGTCTCACCATCGAGATGGGTGCTTGATGTCTTCCCTCCCCAGTGATGTCGGCTTCCACCTTGAAGCCTCTGTCCACATCTAGTGGCGTTCTGCCCTGTGACGGTGGCGGAGGAGGGCTGGAGCTATAATGAGTGACGGGGCTTCTTTGATTCCCTGCCAGCTTTCATCTTCAGTCGGGGGCCTCTACTGGTAGGCTGCACTTTCCTCTTCTTCTTTGTCTATTGCCTTGATGTTTGATGGTGAAGACAGAGAGAAAAATCTTTCATATCGTCCCCGTTCGATCACCCTGTGATGCATCCCTCCTCCTTGTGTTCATGATTCCATAATTGGGGTACCGTCGCCGAACCACAGGAAACCCGTTTTGACTGGTGCCACTGCGAGCTGGAACGTTAGCGAGGCGAGCTCAAAATCATTGCTGCTTAGTCTCCTTACAACCCTTTGGGAAAGGCTTTTTGGGGGGCTTTAAGTGCACAAAGATTGCACGATCTGCTGCGAAAAAGAAGCAGACTTGAAAGGAAAACAACAAAGAAGGCATTTGTTCTTTCTCTTCGCCTGCACCCTGAGTCTGGGGTTCTAATCTCTTATTGTTTCAGACCAAAACAGAGACAAAGGAGTCACAGATCAAAACAAATGACTATCAAGCTATCAAACAAGCACCACCCTGCCATGTTTCCAAATGCTGACTGCGGGAGAGCAAGAAGAGCCCGAGTCAGGCGGGTCGCGCATTGTTTCCAGTCGCTTTGATGAAGAACTTAAAACGCTGGCAAAAAAAAGAAGGAATCAAAAGTCTACCATGAAAGGAGGAGAGGAAAGGGAGAAGAGAGGGGAGAAAGGAGGGGGTGGTGCAAAACATGCTAGCACTGTTTGCATGTGTGCACCCGCCTTTGTTTCATTAGCAGCCTGGTTGATAACCTTTATTGAGCCTGATCAGGAATTAAACCGGCGGCGCTTTGAAGCTGCAACTGGCTCCTTTCCTGTTTGTGCTGTAAATGCAGGTTGTGGTGCGGAGATAAAGCGCTTCTGAAGGATATTAAGACATGAAAGTCTCTCGGCTGTTCATTTGGTACATATTTGATGTTGTTCTTTTGCGCCATTGCTAAATTAGCATATCCCTTTCAAAGCCCCTCCCCCACTGACACCCATAATCCTCCGCCATCATGCGTTCACCAAAAAGTCATAAATGATAGAAATATACTGTGTGGGGCGCTGACACATCAAAGTGCGATAACGTGATTAGCGACGATGACTAGCTCCTTCGTTAGCCCCCTCCCATATCTTTGGTCTCTTTCGTTTCTTTCGCCGCTTCCTCGGTGGTGCTGACGGGTTTCGCCGGGGTTACGCAACCTTTGCTCCGTTGCAGGAGCCTCTCTGCTTGCACAAACTGACTTCTGGGTCTAATTTTAGCATGACAGCTCTCTCTTCTTCTTCTCCTGCCTCCGAAACGCGAGTGGCGTGCGGCGGGTGACGGGGCAAACGTGCCGCGCTGCTGTCGATGAGCAGTTGTCTGTAAGTTAAACTGCGAGGAACGTTCTCTGCCTCATCACAGCTTCACTTCACAACAAAAGCCAACGACAGCCCCACCTTGATTTATTATTTAGCCCCCCCGTATTTGATCACGGGCGCGTGCCACAGTGATGATCACGCACGTCTTCGCCACTTATCGGTTTGGGAATCTTTATTTTTGCCTCTCCTGCAGGTGTGGAGTACCAATCAAAGTGGTTTCTTCTTTCTTTTTTAAGGAAGAGCGACGTCTTCCCAAAGGAACGCCGACGCTGCGGGTCGTTAGGACACATCAGGAGATGAAACCGTTTGGGAAAGTGCAGGAGGGGGCGAGAAGAAGGCATCAGGCGTTGATGGTGAGTGGTTCACCTCCTGTCTTCATGCTGACGTCTCCTCTATGGGGGGGGGGGGCACCATTTTTTAGTTTCTGCATCTAAGCAGGAGAATTTAGCTCCCCCAGATGTTGAGCAGGGACACCTATAAAGATCATTTCATGTCTTATAACCATCCCATAATATTATCCTGTGGCGTGAGGTGTGTCCACGGTGAATTTGTCCTGATAATCGGCTCCAAAAACGGCCGGAACGAGAATCCTGAATGTTACACTTACTCAATATTTATGACCTAAAATCTAAAATCTGGGAGCGGACATAAATAAAAGCACGCATGGCTGACCTGTGAAGGTCACACGCACACACGCACACACACACACACGCACACGCACACACACACACACGCACACACACGGTACGATCAAAACTGTTGCTGATTATTTTATCTTCACGCCTCTAACAGATTTTTAAGAAGCTCTTCAGATTCAGGAGGTCCTGGTGGATGCGTGCCCCCCCAGACTGAGCTGATCCGACAGCTGTCTGAAATCATGACACATCTGCAGTTCTTTATCTGAACCGTTTGAAGGACAGAATCTGCAGTTGTGACGGAACCAGGCTGATTCCTCACAACATTCAGCACAGATGGCACTTCCTGTCCGAGCTGCTCCATCGGAGGAGGTCCAGGCTCCATCGGAGGAGGTCCAGGCTCCATCGGAGGAGGTCCAGGCTCCATCGGAGGAGGTCCAGGCTCCATCGGAGGAGGTCCAGGCTCCATCGGAGGAGGTCCAGCCTCCATCGGAGGAGGTCCAGGCTCCATCGGAGCAGGTCCAGGCTCCATCGGAGGAGGTCCAGGCTCCATCGGAGGAGGTCCAGGCTCCATCGGAGCAGGTCCAGGCTCCATCGGAGCAGGTCCAGGCTCCATCGGAGGAGGTCCAGGCTCCATCGGAGCAGGTCCAGGCTCCATCGGAGGAGGTCCAGGCTCCATCGGAGGAGGTCCAGGCTCCATCGGAGGAGGTCCAGGCTCCATCGGAGCAGGTCCAGGCTCCATCGGAGGAGGTCCAGGCTCCATCGGAGCAGGTCCAGGCTCCATCGGAGGAGGTCCAGGCTCCATCGGAGGAGGTCCAGGCTCCATCGGAGGAGGTCAGGCTCCATCGGAGGAGGTCCAGCCTCCATCGGAGGAGGTCCAGGCTCCATCGGAGGAGGTCCAGGCTCCATCGGAGGAGGTCCAGACTCCATCGGAGCAGGTCCAGGCTCCATCGGAGGAGGTCAGCCTCCATCGGAGCAGGTCCGGGCTCCATCGGAGCAGGTCCGGGCTCCATCGGAGGAGGTCCGGCCTCCATCGGAGCAGGTCCAGGCTCCATCAGAGGAGGTCCAGGCTCCATCAGAGCAGGTCCAGGCTGAAGTCAAACACACTCATGGTGCTGTCAACTGTCAGACGTTAGCTGCAGCATCTGACAACTTCCATGTTCACTTTGATTCAGTGACAACGTCACTCAGGAAACTCAGGTTTCCTTCTGCCCTTGAATGCATCTCAAGGAGAATCTTGAACGTCACACCCCAAATATTTTCTGTCAAGTCACCCAACATATGAAGAACTAATCAGGATCCATTCACATTAATTTGAGGTGAAACACTATTTTAAAGGAATGTCCCACATGGGATGGTTCCGGTTCTCCGTGTCTGTTCCTCCTAATTTAGGCCAACGCACAGACAAACTTATTAATCAAAATGAATTTAAAACCTTCGTTTACTCGGTGTTTCGCTTCAATCTTGGTCTAAAAACAGAACATATTGTTCACAGCCATGGCAATTGTCATCAGACTATTCTTATTTACTCCCCTTTAAGCTGACTCCAGACAAAAAGGCCTCGTTAGGTCCTCGATTAGGTAAATTAGCCCTGAGAGGCCTGAAGAGACACGGCAACGAGCGCTAATCTCATTTGATTGTGAACATGAGCGCTGCTCCTTTAACCTGAACCACTCAGCTGTGCAATTGTTCCCTCAGCAGAGAGCAACTCCACATGCAATTAGCGGACGACCCCTTTATGAAAGGAATTAGCATCATCTTTGTCCGCTCACTGGGCGCACAGGCCTAATTATCCATCTGCACTTTCTGGGGGGGGGGGGGGGGGGGGCACGGGGAAGGAAGGCAAACGTATTATTGTCCTTGTTTGTGGAAAAAAATAAAATAACTTTTGTCCAGCAAATTGAGCTCATTGAAGTCCGACTGCAGATGAGTCTCGTTTATTCGCCCCCACTGGGCGACTCTGACGGGCGGCCTGGCGTTTCACATCAGAGTGGCGTGCACGTGCACGTGTGCGTCCACGTCTTGGTAACATCGTTCTTTAGAAGGGAATCGGGGGGGTGCCCGCAGATTAGAGAAGCAACCCGACACTGGGTGGCGGCGCAGCGCGCAGCTTCGCCTCCGATTAAAAATGCTAATGTTCCTTTGGTGCTTTGATGTGGGCTGAACAATGGTGGTGGGGGGGGGGTGGGGGGGGGCATAACTGTGAGATGAGTTGATCCTTTATTTGTCGCCATGCAATGACGCCCAACTGAGCGCCGTGACAGTCCAAATCAATCATGTTCGAGCAGTCGCCATGAGTCTGCCCCCCCCCCCCCCCCCCCCCCCCCCACCACCACCACCACCACCCCCCCCCCCCCCCCCTTTCAAGGCTGTGCTGTTCTAATTAGCTTCACGTGGAGGAAATGTTGGAGGACATGAAAAGAGAAGCACCAACAGTTCCATTTGAGCTACATCTGGGCCTCAGGAGCGAAACCTGCCCCATGGTCCCGTCAGGTGGGCTGGTCCAATCAGGTGGGCTGGTCCCGTCAGGTGGGATGGTCCCGTCAGGTGGGATGGTCCAGTCAGGTGGGATGGTCCCGTCAGGTGGGCTGGTCCCGTCAGGTGGCTGGTCCACTCAGGTGGAATGGTCCCGTCAGGTGGGATGGTCCAGTCAGGTGGGCTGGTCCAGTCAGGTGGGATGGTCCAGTCAGGTGGGCTGGTCCACTCAGGTGGGATGGTCCCGTCAGGTGGGCTGGTTCCGCTAGGTGGGATGGTCCACTCAGGTGGGCTGGTCCACTCAGGTGGGCTGGTTCCGTCAGGTGGGATGGTTCCGTTAGGTGGGATGGTCCACTCAGGTGGGCTGGTCCACTCAGGTGGGCTGGTTCCATCAGGTGGGATGGTTCCGTTAGGTGGGATGGTCCCGTCAGGTGGGATGGATCGGCACCGGCTGCATTCTGGCGTGGGTCGACAGGAAGTGGACTGCAAGCTCGCCACGCTCCACCCGACCTTTGCTGCTCAGATATCGGCCAAACCTTCCTGCAGGACACACAGAATGAGACTTGGGCAGTTTTCCCTTCCTGACCGAGGTCGGAAAACACCTGAATGTCTTCCGAGCTCTTTTATAAGCTCTTCCTGTTGGGAAGGCCGAGTCCTGACCGAGTAACTGTGACGAGGATGAGTCAAGGAGCTGACTGAGGAACCTGGAAGCAGCTGCCTCGGGAATTCTTCCACCTTGTTTTATTTTCTTTTCCAAACGGTCCCAGAGGAACCAGAATTCCCGGCTCTTGGAAGTCCTCTTCCATGTTGCGTGCTGTGCTTGTTGTCCATGTTGTTGCCATGATTCTTCGTGCGTGATCCCGTGAGATTCCTGGCTCGGGGGCGGGACCAAATCCTTGTTGTGCTGCGTCCCAACGCGACGGAGGCAGGTAACGGGAATGGGAATGGGAATGCAATGGGAAGATGTTGATCCTGCTTCCTCCTCCCGTTGGGGTTGCTGGACGTTTCCTGCTCGCCGTGGCGGCGTCACCTTCCGAAGGTGCGTGATGCTGCGCTTCCCCTCCGACTGTGCTCGTCACTTCTGCGGTTTGGTCCAGACTTTCCCGGCATGTTTTCCGATGTTTGCGCGGCTTTCATCGGGATGTGACACCACTGCGGCTCCGTCTCCTGATGTCTCCTCAGCTTGAAACCATCACGGCTGTCACACCCTGGCGATCTGTCGCTCAGCTGCACGTGCACACGCTTGAAGATGTTCTGTTCAGAACGCCTCGCCGGTGTGTGTGTGGAGGGTGGGTGTGTGTGTGTGTGTGTGGGGTGTGTGTGTGTGTTGTGTGTGTGTGTGGGGGGGGGGGTGAACTAGAAGGGCTTTTATCAGCTTCTGAGTTGGAAGTCTTTGAGGGGCTTCTCAGAAGCCGAGCATCTCTCCCATTGTTCTATTTCCATCCCTCGCTCTGCTGCTGTCAGATGTAGGATTACAAAAGGCCTCCTGCACCCCCCCCACCCCACCCTCCCCCCGCACCCCTCTTCTTCACTCGTATCCCGCCCTGTTTCCCCGACGTTCCAACGTCAGAAGAGCGCACAACCCAGTTAAATTATGCTCAGAATCCTTCGCAACTCTTCTCACCACAAATTGAATTCAAGTGAAGGAGTGAGACTGGAGAGGTCATGAAGATGTTGTGTTTACACGCCACAGTCAGGAGACATCCTCGCACACACACACACACACACACACACACACACACACACACACACACACACACACACACACACACACACAGATATCTGAGACAATAAAAGCCCGCCTGCAGGCCTGCACCTGTTCCCAGGTGATGCCCATGTCACGTCTCTGCTACAGGAGCCTCTACTCAACCTCCTCTCCTTCTATTACCTGGGAATTTTCCCTTTATCTTGTCTTCCTGCCTCTGCCTTGGCCCCTTGGCCCCTTCTTTCTTGACTTCTCCCTCCTGTCCCCTCGACTCCTCTGCACCCCCTACGGCCCTTCAGGTTCCAGCAACTCCAGGTTTCAGTGCAAAGAGCAGGAAAACGAGGACATATTGAGCCTTTCCTCCCACACAGCCTGCAGGTGTACTGGAAATCCCCTTATTTCAGCTCCGTGCAGCACAGATCACCTTTGATTATTGATCCATGTCGCCAAACTCTATTAAGTCCACGCTGAGTCAGCGACACTGTCGGACAGTCTCATATGCACCAAATCTTTGCAGTCTGTGGAGTATCAATATTTAGCTTCTTTAGCTTCGGGTCTGTCGATTGCACGCCCAGTAACATGTGCTAGCTCGTGCAATACTGCGCGGGCCAATGGAGCTGTTCAGCCTGTGTTTGCTAACGATGGGAGTGAGTTCATAAATCCAACACTCTGACTTCAGCTGCAGTTCCATATCAGCCAAAGAGATAAGCAAACTTCTTTGGCAGGATCCTCCCTCGCCAGGTCATCCAGGGGCCTACGGGGCATTTCAGGGTTAGGTACCTTGCTCAAGGGTACGTCGGCATTGCTCTGAAGGGTCCTGGCGCTGCCCCAGATGAGCTAACGCGGTGCATTTATTTAATAAGTAAAAGCAACATTTTTGGTGAAAAAGGGTCTCACACACGTGAACTCACACCCAGAAAACTTGATTAACCAGAGCAGATTCAAACCTGTGGGTCTTCAGCCCCAGTGCATGTTCAACTGCGTGTTGGAGTGTGTGTGTAGGTGTGTGTGTGTAGGTGTGTAGGTGTGTGTGTGTGTAGGTGTGTGTGAGCAGAATAAAGGTATCATTGTTGGCTGCAGGTGTGCGCTTGTGCCAGGCAGGCTTCAGCGGAAGATCTGGAGAACAATGAGTCTCTGTCCCAGCACACACCTGAGTCAGAGAGGGGAGGTGAGAGGGCCCGATGGCAGGGAGATTACCCCAGGCTTCATTATAGCTGGGGGGGGCTGGAGGAGGAGGGGGCTAAATACCACCAAGAGTGTGTGTGTGTGTGTGTGTGTGTGTGTGTGTGTGTGTGTGTGTGTGTGTGTGTGTGTGTGTGTGTGTTACAGCTAGTGGAAGCTCACATGACCAGCAGGTTAGTTTAATGTGAGCAGGAAGCAGGAAGAAGCTAAATCAGCTTTGTGTGCAGGTCTCTAACCCTGGTACCTGTTACTTCCTGTTTCCTGTTTTTCCTGCTATCACCGATCTGATTGGTGATTGACAGATATTGTTCCAGCAGGAATCCATGAGGTGGGAATTCTGAGGTTTTCGGGATTCTTCTTTCATCCTGCTTCATCGGTGAGATGTTCCGTGATCACTGAAATATCTCCCCACTCTTCTATATGTGTGTAATGTCTTCTTTTCACTGGTTTGCAGCTAATTTCAGGGTGTCAAGGGTCAGAAAAACAGATTTCACATTAAAGTACTTGACTTCAGCATCGCGAAGGCCAAATATGTCTGGATTCCATGAGCCAGTGCAGCTGTATCACATGTTCCCCGTCGTGACCACGTGGCTGCACGTGCACTGTGCACCGTGCACAGACATGACACATTAGGGTTCTTATACCCGTGTTCCATGTGTGACTTATTCACCGGTGAGTGGAGATGGTGGATGTCTGGGAACTGTGAGCCCCCTGCAGATGAGAACCAAACACCACCAATAACACCTGGGAGCTGCAGGGAGGGAGTCTCTGGGGGGGCCGGGGGGGTCCATATTCATGTAAAATCAGATAAAATTAAAGATATTCTTGTTAAGACTTGATCACACAAGCAGTCGGGACAATTAAATACAATAAACAGACCCAAACTAAACCAAATATAATACAAAATCTAGTCACCTGTGAATGAAGCAACATGATGAATGAGCGATGAATTGAAGTGGATCCAGAGCTGAGCCTTGTGGGACACCCGGCCCCCGACGGGAGCGCCGAGCGTCTCCTGAAGATGTTAAGATCTTACAACAGCGATGAACCACAGCACATTTATCATTTCAAATCTATATTCAGGAGTGTTAAAACGTACGCGCTGGCTAACCGGGTGTGCTGATGGTCATGTTGAAATCCCAGTAACGGGAGAAAAGGAGGGGAAAAATGGCGAAACTTCCCGTTTCGGCTCCTCCAACATGAAACACAAATGTGATGTAAATGACAGCTTTGATTCTGATTAATGTATCCAGGGTATAAGGTGCAGGGAATGAAAGGAGCTTCTTCTCCTGCCTATAAAGCGTTATGATGCACCTTTACAGGACAGTGGACCCCCTGCCGTGAGGATAATAGGAAGAAATTGTTTTGCTATGAGATGAATTGATAAAAGGAAATGTAGCGTTTTTTCAAAGCCTTTGGTGTCCAACAGCCTCCACGCGCTCCAGCTGGGCTGCGTGAGAGAGGGAAATAGTGCCGCGCTAATTGAGTGATGGCTGATTGTCGAAGCGTTCATCTTTGATGTTTTTCGCTGTTTTTTCCCCCATTCAGATGTAAATGAAGTGTCAACAAAGTTTCAGATGCTTTTGTGAGGAAGTTGGATTTGAAGAGTTCTCTGGATTCGCGTCTGTGTTTTTTACCACACGGAGAATTTCATTTACCGTATTTTCCGTAATATAAGTGGCACCTTTTTCATAGGCTGGTGCGACTTATACTCCGGATAAACTGGAACTAATGTGAGTCAGCAAACAGGAAGTTCCGCTCCGTCTACTTCCGGAGTGGCGGAATCATTCAAAAGTGACACCGAAGACGAACTTTTGAACGGATTTAGTGATTTGGAGTGAGATTGCGAGTGATTAATTAAAGTAAAGGTGAACTTTTTTCTTTATGCCACATTTACATAAAAACTGTTTATTATGCTACATTAAGACTGGACAACTTTTCTGTTCATGTTTATTTTCCTGTAGCTGAATAACCTTCATTTTGTTAGCATATCTTACACCTATTCAGCCTGTTCTCTATTATTTTATTAATGTCATAACCTGCCTTCCAAGACAAAATGTCTGTTTTTGATCTAGTATTTTTTAAATCAAATTACTGTTAAAGAAAATGCGACTTATAGTCTGGAAAATATGGTAAGCTACATGCTAATTAAGTGAACGTGCACGTACATGTCAAAGTTGTCCACAGGCACATTGGAAATGTGTCCATATTTACTGAAGGATACAGTTAATCCCTGTAAAGAGGAAGTAAAGGTGACTACAGCTGTCAGACAGATTTGCAATGGTTTTAATTGTGGGTCAGTAAATTATGACACTAAATTATGAGCTTATTTATTGTCCTGCCGTGTTATTCCAAGTCAAGAAGTTCCCGTTTGCCTTTTCCGTCCAGGAATGTTACATTTGTAAGTACTTTAGAAGATGAAGAGGAAACATTCCGAGAGATTCATCCACCAAAACTCTAATAGCAACATTTAAAATGTGGTTTTCCTGCACGTCAGGATTTCTGACTGAACTCCTGCGGGATGATGACAACCATGATCTGGAACCCAAAGCAGCAGCTCGTCCCCCAACAGAGGAAACGGGGAGATGCTGGTGATGGAATTGGGAAGTTCGGTTGGGTTTGATCCTCGTCCTCGTCAGTGGAATGTTGGTGCTGTCATCCACGGAACAAAGTAAGACAGTCGCCTCTTTATGGCTACAGAAGAAATTAGAGTGGCTAAATATTCTAATTGGTCGTTACTGTAGCAGCAGCTTCTAATCAATAGTGTTCCAGTTTCTTCTGTGTTCACCTTGATTAATCAGGACCTGCGGCAATTAGACCGGAACAGATCAAGATTCCCCGTTAATGATTGTTTGGAATAGAAAAGGGGAATTTTGGACCGTTTTAAACGGAGAATAGAATGGTGTCAGACCTGCCATTAGACATTTATAGACAGTTTAGCACATTTAAAGCATTTTAAAAGTTGAAATAACTCAATAAATGTTAAACAAGACAGATTTTAGCATATTAGCATAGATGGGTGAGCGCTGGAGGAGCACGAGAGGGATGGATGGATGGAGGGAGGGAGGGAGGGATGAGGAGGGAGGGAGGAGGGATGGATGGATGAATGGGGAGGGAGGGAGGGAGGGAGGGAGGGAGGGATGGATGGGGAGGGATGGATGAAGGGATGAGGGTTGGATGGGGAGGATGGATGAAGGGATGAGGGTTGGATGGGGAGGGAGGGACGGATGGAGGGTTGGATGGGGAGGGATGGATGATGGGGAGGGATGGATGGATGAATGGATGGATGGATGGATGTCACTGTTATGGTGAAAGAGAGCATGTGATGGGTGGGGGGGGTTTAACCGTCTGTTGCTCAACCAGCGGGGACGCGCACGTTTAACCGTCTGTTGCCGTGTGTTGTTGAGAACAGCAACAAGGTAAACAGGGCGGCGTCGCCATGGCAGCATCAAGCAGAACCGGACCGGACACCTGGAGATGTTGCTGTTAATAAGGGGAGGAACCCTGTTGTTGGGTGGGTCATAACTAGCCCTAACCCTAACTGAACTAGCTGTGGTGGCGCTAACTCGCGCCCTAACAGAGAGGAAGGAAGGAAAAAACCGACCCAGAGCAGCAGAGATGGAAGCGGAGATCAGGTTCCAGCCTCCGTCGTGAGGAGAAGCTCCGTTCTTGAAGCCGGTGTTGACAGACAGCAGGAGAACGGGGGGAGGGGGGGATGGCGGGGAATGGGGGGTGGGGGGGGGGGAATGGGGGTGGGGGGGGGGCGCTTTGATGAGACATAACAATATCCAAATCCCCGACCGCCTCTTATTTAAGTTACTGAGGACGCTAAAAAAGGGAAGTTCTTCCAAAGTCGCTCAGAAGCTGCTGCGCTTTAGGTGAAGGGAGGGAATGAAGGGAGCAAGAAGTGGGGGGGGGGGGGGGGGGCGGAGGGGGGGGATATAATGTTTATGCATTAGATTTTCAAAGCGCTTTTTTTCCTGCAAGGAAATTCAGATTCAAAGGTGTGCTTCTTGCAGGAAGATCTGAGGGATTCTTCTCCCTCTCCCTGTTATTGCTAGACTAACAAAGTCTCTCTGTAGCTTAGCCAGGACTTTGTATGCACGCGCTAACTAGCATGAATCGGCCCCGCGTAGCTACAGCACGCCAACACGCTCGCGTGCTAACGCTATATTTTACATGTAATATTTTCTACGCTCACGCTACACATTTGACATCAAAGCGCTAAAGTCAAACTTCAGCTAGCCTGTCGAATGCTACCGTTACCTGGCAGGAAGCGCACGCGCCGCCCACCAGCAATGGCGCGGCGCTCCCAGCGGGGGGCCGGGCCGCGCGGCGGCGGCGCTCGTCCCGAACTCATCGGAGGGATATTAGCCGGGACTTCTTCTAAGTGGAACTTTGAATTCCAAAAGTTGGGAGCGCTTTGAAAGGGAGGAGAGGAAGTGCGTGCGTGGAGAGTTGCTGAGCGCAGCACTCGTAGATTTGTGTGATTAAAAATTCAAATGAGCGCCGTTAGAATCAACGGGATCTTTGAGGCTCCTTAATGAGGCTGATAGATGAAGTTTAAACATTCGGAGCGCCACCATGGAGGAAGAGGGAGGCTGAGGAAAACGGGAAAGATTTGGGGCTTTGATGCCACGATATCACCGTGGGGCACGGCGGGCGGGATGGGGCCGCCGCGCTCTGGGATCCGGAGCGTTCGCAACGCTCCCCCAGACGCCACTTCCAGCGATCCCACTCCGGCAGGCCGGGACGCACCGAGCCGGAGCGGGAGAGGAGCCGGAGCGGGAAGGAGGAGCCGGAGCGGGAAGGAGGAGCCGGAGTGGGAGAGGAGCCGGAGCGGGAGAGGAGCCGGAGCGGGAGAGGAGCCGGAGAGGGAAGCAGGGAAAGAAGGTTCAAAGATGAGGGAACAATAGGGAAGGGGGGGAAGTTCCCTGTACACACCCTTCAATCACACACACACACACACACACACACACACACACACACACATAGCTTGTACCCCTCTCTCTCACACACACACACACACACACACACACACACACAGCTTGTACCCCTCTCTCACACACACACACACACACACACACAGCTTGTACCCCTCTCTCTCTCACACACACATACACACACACACAGCTTGTACCCCTCTCTCTCACACACACACCACACACACAGCTTGTACCCCTCTCTCTCTCACACACAACACACACACAGCTTGTACCCCTCTCTCTCTCTCTCACACACACACACACACAGCTTGTACCCCTCTCTCTCTCTCACACACACACACAACACACACACACAGCTTTTACCCCTCTCTCTCTCACCACACACACACACAGCTTGTACCCCTCTCTCTCTCACACACTCTCACACACACACACACAGCTTGTACCCCTCTCTCTCTCACACACACTCACACACACACACACAGCTGTACCCCTCTCTCTCACACACACACACACACACACACAGCTTGTACCCCTCTCTCTCTCACACACACGCACACACACACAGCTTGTACCCCTCTCTCTCACACACACACACACACACACAGCTTGTACCCCTCTCTCTCACACACACACACACACACAGCTTGTACCCCTCTCTCTCTCTCACACACACACACACAGCTTGTACCCCTCTCTCTCTCTCACACACACACACACACACACACACAGCTTTTACCCCTCTCTCTCTCACACACACACACACAGTTTGTACCCCTCTCTCTCTCACACACTCTCACACACACACACACAGCTTGTACCCCTCTCTCTCTCACACACACTCACACACACACACACAGCTTGTACCCCTCTCTCTCTCACACACACACACACAGCTTGTACCCCTCTCTCTGGAAATGATGTAAATGTCTTTTTTTACACTCTCTCTTCCTCCTTTTTTAATATTTTACAGCCTTTGAACTTCTCCTCTACTCTGTCGTTACACAAAGGTCCGTTTTCATCCCCACATGAGGTAATTTAGCTCCACAACTCCGACTTTAGTGGAGGAAATTTCATTCTTTTTCTTTTTATGTCAGGTCTAATTAATGAATCGACACTTTTCCTTCTCCAGCTCAGCCAGATGTTGGTGAGTGTGTGTGTGAGTGTGTGTGTGTGTGAGTTTGGCCACAGGTATGAAAGGGAAAACCTTCCATTTTAGTATCAGTGTGTTGGGAAATGGGATTGATGTTTGGAAACTGGACCGGATGCAGCAGCTGCTCCTCAGGCCGGTTCTGCAGGCCTTTCCGATGTCGGGGAGATCAGGATAACGCACACACACACACACCACACACACACACAACACACACACACACACACACACACACTCTTCTCTGACCCAGAAAAGCAGCAGTTTGCTCCCAGAATCAAAGATTCAGTTTTCCAGTGACCAGGAAATGTGAGCGGTCCAAACTGGAGAATTTGGGGAATTACTGTGTGTGTGTGTGTTGTGTGTGTGTGTGTGTGTGTGTGTGTGTGTGTGTGTGTGTGTGTGGTGTGTGTGTGTGTGTGTTAGGGGGAGGTTCCTCGACAGCTGGGGGCCGACTCTGGTTCCACCTGTCAGAACCCTCCAACGAAGCAGCTGAAGTATGAAAATGGATGTAAATTCGACTGATTTTCACACAAAAGGAGAAGAGAAGCGGCGGTTGGAGGCGTTCGCCGATCAAAGGTGTCGTCGGGAGGCCGGATCGTTCACCTGGAAACGGGAAAACGTTCCTCTCCAGCTCTGGTGTCGCACATCGACCCATCGAAAATGATGCTTCTGTTTTCCTGTTTGGGTGATGAAGGAAATGCTTTGATCCCTGATGAAAGGAGCCTTTATGGGCGGGGCTGCTGGGGGTGTGAGGGGTCAGGTGATCAGAGGCCGGTCTTCTCTGGACGCCTCCCGTGACCTCCGCTGCTGTTGTCGGCCATTATGGCGGCGGAACGCCTCAGCAGAGGCTGCCTCTTTGTATCCGCTCTCCATATGGTGTCGCAGTATATTTGAGCCTCCAAACCAACTCCAACCTGCCACTTTGGAGCGTGAGCGACCTATTAGAGCTAATGTGTGTCTTCCTTCGCTGGAGACCGCCCGCGGGTTCCGGAGGCTTCTCTTGTTCGCCGTGACGCAGCCTCACGCTGGGTTGTTGTGCCCATCTGTGGCAGCTGAGTCTTAATAGAACCTCCTGCCTGCCGCGCGTCCTCTCTGTGCCGCCCCACCCGCTGCTCGTCTGTCTCCAGAGCGCCGTAATTTACTGTCACACAACTTCTCAAACCGGCCGCCACACGGCGAGGAGGGGCGGGGGGGCGGCTCAGTGTCAGAATGGTGCAGGAAAAAGGCTCCTGGATAACGGAGGTGGGGAAAGAAGTGTTTGCACGGGCTCAAACACACAGCGGCGGGCCTGTCTTTGTTTAGGCGCTCGCTAAAAAACCGAGAAAGTGTGTGTGTGTGTGTGGGGGGGGGGGTGCTAGGTGGTTGTCAACAACGGTTGAAGCTGCACCTGCACCGTGCAACCAGGCTTTGATCACCTGTCGGGTGAAATTCCACCACTGGATTACTCTGTGTGTGTGTGTGTGTGTGTGTGTGTGTGTGTGTGTGTGTGTGTGTGTGTGTGTGTGTGTGTGTGTGTGTGTGTGTGTGTGTGCGTGTGTGTGTGTGTGCGTGTGCGTGTGTGTGAGAGAGAGAGGGGGTATTGTCCTCAGTGTGACCTCAGACGCTTGTATCCATTGTGGTTATTTGCCTCCTTGTTTTGCCCCGGGGCAGATACTCTGAGGGCAGCGGCTGCGGAGCTCCGCCCTCCTTCGCCCTCCTTCTGAGCCCATACGTGGTGGAGGGTGGTGCGTGAGTCGGGGCATCCAGACCAGTGGGCAACACTGGGGCAGCAGCTTCAGGGCAACATGGGGGGGCTCCGTCTCTGTCACACCGGTGCAGTCAAAGTGTGTGTGTGTGTGTGTGTGTGTGTGTGTGTGTGTGTGTGTGTGTGTGTCCATGGTCACCGTCACACACCTCAGTCATGCTGTGTGAACCATCAGCACCATCTCAGACCTTCTCTCCATCTCACCAGAACATCCGAGTTAAACTGTTAGTGAGGCCGAGGTAACACCTACCGTGGAAGCCACACCCACCGTGGAAGCCACACCCACCATGGAAGCCCCACCTACCGTGGAAGCCCCACCTACTGTGGAAGCCCCACCTACCGCGGAAGCCCCACCCACCGTGAAAGCCCCACCCACTGTGGAAGCCCCACCCACCGCGGAAGCCACACCCACCATGGAAGCCCCACCTACCGTGGAAGCCCCACCTACTGTGGAAGCCCCACCTACCGCGGAAGCCCCACCCACCGTGAAAGCCCCACCCACTGTGGAAGCCCCACCCACCGCGGAAGCCCCACCTACCGCGAAAGCCACACCCACCATGTAAGCCCCACCTACTGTGGAAGCCCCACCCACTGCGGAAGCCCCACCTACTGTGGAAGCCCCACCCACCTTGGAAGCCCCACCCACACGCCGGTGCTTTGGATGGTGGGAGCGACCTTGAGCGAAGCACCAGGAATTCCCTCACTTGGCAGCTGGCTTCCAGCTCCAGCCGTGACGGATGGTGTCCCAGTGCTGTCAGGGATGTTTGGGAAGGGAACTCCTGGCACGCTAATCTGAGCTAAACTAAGCTTCCTAGCATGTCCGAGGACGTGTTGACAGTCGCGCTACCAGTTGTTCCGCTCTCCGCTGGTGGTTCTGGAAGATGAAAGGGACCAAAGAATTCCCTGGTTGCCAGGGGACAGCCCCGGCAACCTGCCCCGGCAACCTGCCCCGGCAACCTGCCCCGGCAACCGGGTAATTTATATTATAATATACTATGTTATATTATGAATTTGGGGGTTTAAAATCAAATAATCTTAAATGGAATTTAAAACCTTTAATTAGTTCATTTGGCTCAGATGCAGGGGGCAAATTAAATGTGAAGTATTTCCTTCAAAGGTAAATGTTGGAGGGTGTTTTAGAAGTTTTGTGAGCTACAGGTGGTGAAGAGGAGCAGAAGCTTTAGATGCAGGTGTGAATTCAGGATGTGTGTTTTCATGTAGTTTCTGATTGGAAAGGTGGATTTTAAAGTCATTAAACATTAATACAAATCAGTACAAATGTACTTCGTCGGCTTGTCCAGCAGATGGCAGTAATCCCTCTGTTTGCTTTAGAATAATTATGACAATAAAGCCTTAAAGGAAGATGTTAAAGACTTTAGAGGAAACAGCAGTGCACACGTTCACGTCTGCTAAAAACTCTCCGCTCACCTGCTCGTTAGTGGTTAATCAGCACTAAACTCAGCAGCAGCGGCGCAACAACAGTTACAATGAGTTTGGTCATGAAATCCCATCAAACCTCCTGTTGTTGTTGCTGCTCTCACCTGCGTGTGTGTGAGTGTGTGAGTGTGTGTGTGTGTGTGTGTGTACATCAGTGCGGTAACCTCCTGCCCTTGCCTTACTTTCATGGGAACCTGTGCTCAGCTAATCCTCCTTTTGGCCACAGAGGCCTCCTCCAAACAAATATCCAGCTGTAAGACCCTGCGCTCCTCAAGTGGGCTCCTGGCTCTCTTTGCCAGGCTTTGGCCAAAACCCTCCCTCCTTTCTTCTCTCTTTTCTTACATGCTCCACATAAAACAGCTCCCCACCATGAGGCAAATCCCTTCGCCTCTGCCTCTTTTCTTCCAGGAGTAAGAGGAGGAGAGAGGAATGAGGTGGAGATAAGCCAGAGCAGCGGGAGGCTGTCAGGTGGGAGAACTGAAGACGACCCGTTTGGGAAGCCGGGATGAGTCCGGACGGTGCCCTCTGCTGCAGGGGTCGTTGGAAGGAGAGGATCAGGACGCAGACCGTGGTTCTTCATGGGCTCCTGATCACGTTGCCCACGTCTCTCCAGATCCAGAATTGCGATCGTGAATTTCCTCCACGCTCTTCATTCCCAATGAAGGTTCAGCCTGACTGGAATAAGTGAGAAGTTCATCTGAATCCACCCAAAAACTGGGAGCGGGGTTCCCACAACCTGGGTTCCCCCCGTGGGGATCCAGCACACAGCCGCAGCTCCGGGTTTTAGAGCTCGGGGGGGGGGGGTGGGGGGGGGACCTGATGCTGCTCAGGACCTTCTCCACCTTCTCACCCATCCCAGCAGCTCCACTTCCTGAATCTACCTGCGACTTGTTTCGCCTGTCAACATTATTTGGTGGAAAATGTCTTTTTACCTTCATAGTCAAAGGATTAAGGTGTGTGTGTGTGTGTGTGTGTGTGTGTGTGTGTGTGTGTGTGTGTGTGTGTGTGTGTGTGTGTGTGTGTGTGTTTAGGCCGGCTTAATTACATCCAGTGGGATTGAGTGTGAGGGAGCGACATGCGAAGGTGCTTCATCATGAGAGGCTCCTCCACAGTAAACACCCGGTGGTTTCGCGGCTCCATGATCACACCTCCAACACTTGGAAATCACTGACGTTCCTCTCCAGAGATGTTCCCCTGCACACGCCGCAGGTGCTCGAGCGATTTCAGAAACAATGAACGCGAGCTGGAAAACGAGACTTTAACACCCTTGAGCGTTAAGATAAGTGACGATTCCTTCCCTCAGAACGCGCGCCGCCTGCTCTTCTAACTCTTAAAACTCGTTCTTCTTGAGAGAACCTGGTTGTCACACTCGGTTTTTATCACATTTCAGATGTTTCAGCAGCAAAACTCATCGTCACTGGCTTTAATATTTATTTGTACTCAAAGGTTCCTTCTCGCTCAGGTCTTGAGAGCTCACATGTGAAGCGTTGTGCTTTATGTTTCGTCGTAATAATTAACATGTCTTAAAATGGCACCACTGTTATCTGAGTATTCTGCTAGAAGCTGAATTATAACTGAACTTTCTCCAACGGCAGACAGAACTCACATGACAGTGTTTGAGTTTCCACTACAGCGCCCCCTGCTAGGGTGCAGTTCACACCCTTACCACGGGGTGGTGCTATTGTCACGCATAGATCCCTTGAACGTAAATAGAAAGTAAAGAGAATCTCTTTTCATGCACAGGACAAACGCGTTTCTTGTGTATTTCCTCTGAAAATGTAATTTTTAAGGAAGATCAAATCAGATCAAATAAAACAAACAAAAAATAAATATATACGTTGTCACCTGTGTCTACCCCCGTGCTGATTTAACTGGTTAAATATCAGTGTTGGTGAAGAAGCGCGCGTGTGTGTGTGTGTGTGTGTGTGTGTGTTGAACAGATGCACAGCCAAAACCACATCCTCTGCAACGCGTCACTCAACTGATCTCAGCAGATCAGCGGGGGCGAACGCTTGTTCCAGCGTCACTATGTGACAGAGGTTGAACCATCTTGATGAGCAGTTAATGGTTCAGACAGGCAGACTGGCCATAAGATGGAGGTCTCAGCATTTATAGCGTGTGTGATGGGACTGAAACAGGCGCACAGACAGTAAAGCGCCTCTGCTTATATCAGAGATGCTCTCCTCGAATGTGTAAAAGTGCTACTTTGCTCTGCTGGTTTTATCCAGTATTACAGGAAGTCAGTGCTGGGCCGTCAGGGCCTGCAAGGCCTTCTCTGCTGGCCTCAAAATATCTGAATCACAGACTGATGTTAATTATATTTTTAAAATATAATTTGTCCATAAATATGTATTAAATAATTCCATATGTATTAAATAATTCCAAATGGTCTGTCCGCTTCCTTTCATTGCCAGCCCCCTGGTTGCGCTGCTTCCAGACGTGTATTTTCATATTCAAGCATTTAACCAATCACATTTCAGCCGCTATCTGTTGCCAGGGTCAGAGAAATCTGCCTGGAGGCCTTCACAATCAGTTCTGCGGCCCTGTAGCATAAAAGAAATGTCGATCAAACTGTTGCTTCGACCAAGCAGATTTTGAGTTGGCGACCCCAAGGCCTTCTAGCAGGCGTAGGAAACGTCAGCGTATCCACGCGCTTTGATTGGACAGTCAGAGAGTGCACGAGCCAGACCTAGCAAACTGCATCTGTAGCGAGCTGCACAAGCAAAGATATTGTTGTGTTGATTTAATCGCGGTTTTGTCAACGCACAATAGCTGAAGTAGGAAAAGAAATGGATTTAGATTTACTGTCAAAGCCATTTTCAAGACGGACTTTCCAAGGAAAGCTGGACATCGTTAAGCAAGGTCGGGCAACTCCGAAGCTAGCAAGCCTGTCAAAACCGGGAAAAGGATTTGTCTGCTACTTTCAGTCCGCTAACGACGAGCGGTACTCCGGGCTCACAGGCTCCGAGGAACGCTGCATGTATTGCTGGGAGTGCCACTGATCGACGTGGTGTTTGGAGCCACACTGGATTTGTAAATTTGGCTTGCCTAACCAAGGCAGCAACGCGGCATCAAAGCACTGCCGGACACTTACAAGCGACGGTGCTTTCCAAAACTTTAGGGGAGACCAGAGTGGATCTACAGCTGAGCGAGCAAGTGGGCAGGGAAACGGAGCTCCGCAACAAAACGGTGAAGAAAAATAGGGAAATCTTAAAAAGACTGATAGACTGTGTTTGGCGGTGACCTTCCCCGTGTCTCCTGCTTCTGTTGGACGGACATTCTCAGCCCTAAAGCGAATTAAAACTTATGCCAGAAATCCGGAGAGGCTCGACCTTCAGCTTTAGCTTCGATGGCGATAGAAAAGGACGTCTTGATGGAACTGAAACGCACGGATAATCTGCACAACAGAGTCATTGAAATCTTCTTGAGGAAAGAAAGGAGGATGGATTTTGTGTACAAATAATCAGGATTTTTGATTTTACTCACCAAAAATCCTGATTATACTAAAATGTTGCTATATTCCTAAATAATGTAGCGTGTTGGGGAGGGTCAGTGTGGGGATTTCCCAGCATGCTTTGTGGCAGTGTGTCTGTGGGTTCAGGTTGGTGTTAACCCTGTTTCTGTTCGTTGTAAATGTTATCTTTTGCAACTTTCAATGTTAGTGTTCTATTTATTGAGTTCTGGTTGTTGATGTATTTAATTACTGTTTAATTACTGGTTGCACTTGCACACCATAAGACAGGTTATGTGTGTGATTGAAGACCTCCCTTCGTTCATGTGTCTCCAGTTCCGTGTTTAATAAGGTGACGCTTTAAGTTGGCAGAAGTCTGTCTGAGTTCTCCTGCAACCTAAAACCCTAACTCGCCACAATGATATTGCAATTTTATCAGGTTATTTTTGATGCTTTTTTAATGTGTGTCGCAGTTGTACCTTCAGTGGAAGTTTTACAGCCATAAAATGGTTATTGAGGGTTGGATTGATTCAGACGAGCACTACTGAAGGCCTAGGTGGCCAGAATCAGAATCAGAATCAGAATCAGAAGAAGGTTTATTGCCATTGTACATGTAATACACAGTATTACACAAACTAGGAATTTGTCGTGGTGTGCCGCTGCGACATTCAACATAAGGTGTGAAATGCACGCCCTCCACTGCAGGAAGTGCATTTGTTACACTGTCTAGAAAGGCTGGGCAGAGTTTGCCGCGTTTATCTAATTTTATCTGTTTATCGGCACCGTTTTTGTGCTTTATTTCCCACAGAATCAACGTGATTGTGGAGTTTGTGGCCCAACTATTGCAGAAACAGGCTTTCGCTGCGTTAAACCAAGGACAGAAACCAGTGATGACACCCACCCAAACGTGTCTTTGCTGATGCTTTATTAGCGATTCGAAGCAGGAAGCTGAGGGAGGCGAGTCATTAAGGAGTTTGCACGCTTTGCAATGCGGTGAAGCCAAGATTAGAGGTGCTGCAGTTTGCTCTTGGGCCAGTTGTCTTGCTCCCCCAGGAGGACCCCGTTCCTGGTGTAAAAGACCTCTTTGAGAGACGGACTCATGGAGGCTGGGATGTATTCTTGGCACCGATTCCCTCCGAGGCTCGGAGCACACTCGGCCATGTAGGAGAAGAAGAACGTGCCGTGATTCAACATGCAGCTGTTGCTCTCCTTTCCGCTGTGCAGCTGAAACGAGCATTCGCCGAGAAGATCGCTGTTCCAGTACTGGTCCTCATCATACACTCTGAAGCGGAGTTTGTTGGCCATGGACATTGTGATTGGTCCAAACTCAAACGTCTCCCCCCACACGGGGTTGTCGTTGTTGGAAATTATGTTTGTGCGTTTGACCATCTTGCCGTATGTCACCTCCACCGAGCCGTCCGTCTTGGACCACGTGTCTCCGTACAGGTTTTGAGCATACAGGCGGAACACCTTCAGTGTTGCGAGCCCTTTAGCGTTGGGACAGCAGTTGGACTTGATGTGGGAGCTGCTGTTGCACACACAGGCACAAGGGTCCCTCTTGTTGGACCGGTGCCCAATCTGACATCTTTCCGAGCATTTAGTGGCGATGGCGTTGTTCTTGATGTACTGCTCCACCTCTGCCTTCAGTCCTTTCACGGCGGGATGAGGAGCAGGCAGCACCATGTGGAGGGGGTGGAGTTCGTACTGGACCACGTCGGGTAACGTTTTCAGCGACTTCAACCAGTTGTTGTAGACGGACGGGTTGGACTGCCCTTCGAACAGAACATCGGTGCCGTCGATGCTCCCCCCCGTGACCTCCGTGTGGCGCTCATTAAACATGCTCCTGTAATTTTGGGAGTGGCCTAATTTCTTTTTTTGGGCTTCGCAATGTTCAGTCATGGCTTTGATTTTGACCGAAGCTGCAAAGCTGGCCGAGGCTTCGACTGACAAGCAATCGCTGACTTCCGTTGTTGACAGGCCGTTGATTGCGGCCTCGCAGGTCTTGATGGAGGTGACGGCCTTTATTGAACCCCCCAAAGCCACTTTGGTGATATAATGCGTCCCGTAGGTGTCGATCAGCGCGCGGTACTGCTGCGCACTTCCATGCGAGTATTGAGGGAGGGCGTTGACCGCTGAGAGGAACTCGGCGTTCAGCAGAGGTTTCTTGGACATCCTGTAGCTGTGAAGAACGACGACACAAACGACAAGTTACACAAGCTGCTGCAGTCCCACCGAATCAAACGTGGCTCGATGACATCACGGCGTGGAGCAGGTGCGGCACAAAGAAGGTCAGAACAGAGGGTAGGAAAGGCTGGGGAGAGCCAGGCTGGGGGACCCAGCACTGCCCCAACCAAGCTGAAGAAAGAGGAAAGAGCTTTAACCCCCAGCAGGTGGACAAAACTGTGCTGTCACATATTAAAGAAGAGACCAAAGGGAGACCAAAGAAGAGACCAAAGAAAAGACCAAAGGGAGACCAAAGAAGAGACCAAAGAAAAGACCAAAGGGAGACCAAAGAAAAGACCAAAGGGAGACCAAAGGGAGAGCAAAGAAGAGACCAAAGGGAGACCAAAGAAGAGACCAAAGAAAAGATCAAAGGGAGACCAAAGGGAGACCAAAGAAGAGACCAAAGGGAGACTCACCGGTAGACCTTGCACTGGATGGACTGGCGGGAGAAGGAGTAGCGGTCTTGTTTGGACTTCTGCATGCCGAAGGCTGATTCTCTGGAGTGGCTTCCTCCGAGGCCAACACCAACAGAGGCTCCGGCAGGCAAAGGAATTTCCAGGCCAACTTTCCAGTTGTTGGAAACACTGGAGGCGGAGTCGTTCACGAGAGCCTCGGCGCTGTCGTACAGCATGCTGTCCACCTTCAGGCTGCACCGGGGGAAGATTCTCCAGTCCACCACAGAAACCGGCACCTTCTGAACCTCCTGATTCATGTACCTGTTCCTGTAGAGTTTGCAGGAGCCGTTGGCGGTGGTCTTCCACGTTTCGGTGTCGATGACAAAAGCGCCTTTGCGTTCCATTGTGACAACATCAAAGCCTTCTCCGCCCAGATTATATCCTGGCACGAAATGGGCCTTTGCGCATTCTGTTGGTGTTCCAATGTAGCCAACCAAGGAGGACGCGGCAGGAGAAGCTTGGACGCAGCTCAGTAGGAAGAGAGGCCACATGATCATCTGGGAGAAGAAGAAAACAGGGAGAGAAGGTGAAAATTCCGGACCACAAACAGGAATACTGGGTGAGAAAGGATCCGTGAGGGATTTACCTTGTGCTGTCAGCAGCTTGTGCTGCGGAGCCCCAGGATCTGACCCCTTATATGTTCTGAATCAGGAAGTGAAACCTTGTGGGATTCCTTTGCATTTAATGTTGTCGGTATTTAACATTTGGTGTTGCATCTTAGTGTGTCTCTAACACCTAAACACGGCTCACACCCCGTGATGGTGTGAAGGGGAGATGACACAGTAACATCGACCGCATAAGTCAAGCTTCAATTCCAACTATACAGCATCATTAATAATGAGAATTATTAGGATAAGTCCACACCAGCACAAACCAGATGTGGTTCTATCTCTGGCTGCAGGAGCTTCTGGCAGAAGAACCACAGGAAGAACCACCAGTGGAACCAAGAACTGGGGATGCTGTCAAGTTTAGTGGAGACTGTCCAGATCTGAACGTTGTGCAATAATAACGGGACATAACGAGAGAAGGATTAGAGGTGAAAGCTATTCCTGATGTTTGGAGTCAAGGCTGGAGCAACGTCCTTGAAGGCTTCGCTCCTCGTGACCTTTGGGGATTTCTAATGTTTTAAAGCCTTTGTGAGCGCGATTATTCAGCAAAAGTGAAGCGCCGACTCATCGTTTGGCTGCAGCAGAGGAGACAAGTTGCTCTTGATGTTGCCTCTTTTCCATGGGGGAATTCTGGGATGCACGTATGCTAATAGTGTCCACGGCCGGTCGTGCACGGAGCTGTGGGGGGGAGCATGACTCAGCACATTTATACAGACGAGGGTCATCAGGGGCTCCACCCTCTTTATTATTAGTTTATTACCTTTTTACTTTAAATGTTAGTGTTCTATTTATTGAGTTCTGGTTGTTGATGTATTTAATTACTGTTTAATTACTGGTTGCACTTGCACACCATAAGACAGGTTATGTGTGTGATTGAAGACCTCCCTTCGTTCATGTGTCTCCAGTTCCGTGTTTAATAAGGTGACGCTTTAAGTTGGCAGAAGTCTGTCTGAGTTCTCCTGCAACCTAAAACCCTAACTCGCCACAATGATATTGCAATTTTATCAGGTTATTTTTGATGCTTTTTTAATGTGTGTCGCAGTTGTACCTTCAGTGGAAGTTTTACAGCCATAAAATGGTTATTGAGGGTTGGATTGATTCAGACGAGCACTACTGAAGGCCTAGGTGTGAAATGCACGGCCCTCCACTGCAGGAAGTGCATTTGTTACACTGTCTAAAAAGGCTGGGCAGAGTTTGCCGCTTTTATCTAATTTTATCTGTTTATCGGCACCGTTTTTGTGCTTTATTTCCCACAGAATCAACGTGATTGTGGAGTTTGTGGCCCAACTATTGCAGAAACAGGCTTTCGCTGCGTTAAACCAAGGACAGAAACCAGTGATGACACCCACCCAAACGTGTCTTTGCTGATGCTTTATTAGCGATTCGAAGCAGGAAGCTGAGGGAGGCGAGTCACTAAGGAGTTCGCACGCTTTGCAATGCGGTGAAGCCAAGATTAGAGGTGCTGCAGTTTCCTCTTGGGCCGGTTGTCTTGCTCCCCCAGGAGGACCCCGTTCCTGGTGTAAAAGACCTCTTTGAGAGACGGACTCATGGAGGCTGGGATGTATTCTTGGCACCGATTCCCTCCGAGGCTCGGTGCACACTCGGCCGTGTAGGAGAAGAAGAACGTGCCGTGATTCAACATGCAGCTGTTGCTCTCCTTTCCGCTGTGCAGCTCAAACGAGCATTCACCGAGAAGATCGCTGTTCCAGTACTGGTCCTCATCATACACTCTGAAGCGGAGTTTGTTGGCCATGGACATTGTGATTGGTCCAAACTCAAACGTCTCCCCCCACACGGGGTTGTCGTTGCTGGAAATGATGTTTGTGCGTTTGACCATCTTGCCGTATGTCACCTCCACCGAGCCGTCCGTCTTGGACCACGTGTCTCCGTACAGGTTTTGAGCATACAGGCTGAACACCTTCAGTGTTGCGAGCCCTTTACCGTTGGGACAGCAGTTGGACTTGATGTGGGAGCTGCTGTTGCACACACAGGCACAAGGGTCCCTCTTGTTGGACCGGTGCCCGATCTGACATCTTTCCGAGCATTTAGTGGCGATGGCGTTGTTCTTGATGTACTGCTCCACCTCTGCCTTCAGTCCTGCTGCGGCGGGATGAGGAGCAGGTAGCACCATGTGGAGGGGGTGGAGGTCGTACTGGACCACGTCGGGTAACGTTTTCAGCGACTTCAACCAGTTGTCGTAGACGGACGGGTTGGACTGCCCTTCGAACAGAACATCGGTGCCGTCGATGCTCCCCCCCGTGACCTCCGTGTGGCGCTCATTAAACATGCTCCTGTAATTTTGGGAGTGGCCTAATTTCTTTTTTTGGGCTTCGCAATGTTCAGTCATGGCTTTGATTCTGACCGAAGCTGCAAAACTGGCCGAGGCTTCGACTGACAAGCAATCGCTGACTTCCGTTGTTGACAGGCCGTTGATGGCGGCCTCGCAGGTCTTGATGGAGGTGACGGCCTTTATTGAACCCCCCAAAGCCACTCTGGTGATATAATGCGTCCCGTAGGTGTCGATGAGCGCGCGGTACTGCTGCGCACTTCCATGCGAGTATTGAGGGAGGGCGTTGATCTGTGAGAGGAACTCGGCGTTCAGCTGAGGTTTCTTGGACATCCTGTAGCTGTGAAGAACGACGACACAAACGACAAGTTACACAAGCTGCTGCAGTCCCACCAAATCAAACGTGGCTCGATGACATCACGGCGTGGAGCAGGTGCGGCACAAAGAAGGTCAGAACAGAGGGTAGGAAAGGCTGGGGAGAGCCAGGCTGGGGGACCCAGCACTGCCCCAACCAAGCTGAAGAAAGAGGAAAGAGCTTTAACCCCCAGCAGGTGGACAAAACTGTGCTGTCACATATTAAAGAAGAGACCAAAGGGAGACCAAAGAAGAGACCAAAGAAAAGACCAAAGGAAGACTAAAGGGAGACCAAAGAAGAGACCAAAGGGAGACCAAAGAAGAGACCAAAGAAAAGACCAAAGGGAGACCAAAGAAGAGACCAAAGAAAAGACTCACCGGTAGACCTTGCACTGGATGGACTGGCGGGAGAAGGAGTAGCGGTCTTGTTTGGACTTCTGCATGCCGAAGGTTGATTCTCTGGAGTGGCTTCCTCCGAGGCCAACACCAACAGAGGCTCCGGCAGGCAAAGGAATTTCCAGGCCAACTTTCCAGTTGTTGGAAACACTGGAGGCGGAGTCGTTCACGAGAGCCTCGGCGCTGTCGTACAGCCTGCTGTCCACCTTCAGGCTGCACTGGGGCAAGATTCTCCAGTCCACCACAGAAACCGGCACCTTCTGAACCTCCTGATTCATGTACCTGTTCCTGTAGAGTTGGCAGGAGCCGTTGGCGGCGGTCTTCCACGTTTCGGTGTCGATGACAAAAGCGCCTTTGCGTTCCATTGTGACAACATCAAAGCCTTCTCCGCCCAGATTATATCCTGGCACGAAATGGGCCTTTGCGCATTCTGTTGGTGTTCCAATGTAGCCAACCAAGGAGGACGCGGCAAGAGAAGCTTGGACGCAGCTCAGTAGGAAGAGAGGCCACATGATCATCTGGAGGGAAGAAAACAGGGAGAGAAGGTGAAAATTCCGGACCACAAACAGGAATACTGGGTGAGAAAGGATCCGTGAGGGATTTACCTTGTGCTGTCAGCAGCTTGTGCTGCGGAGCCCCAGGATCTGACCCCTTATATGTTCTGAATCAGGAAGTGAAACCTTGTGGGATTCCTTTGCATTTAATGTTCTTAGTATTTAACATTTGGTGTTGCATCTTAGTGTGTCTCTAACACCTAAACACGGCTCACACCCGTGATGGTGTGAAGGGGAGATGGCACAGTAACATCGACCGCATAAGTCAAGCTTCAATTCCAACTATACAGCATCATTAATAATGAGAATTATTAGGATAAGTCCACACCAGCACAAACCAGATCTGGTTCTATCTCTGGCTGCAGGAGCTTCTGGCAGAAGAACCACAGGAAGAACCACCAGTGGAACCAAGAACTGGGGATGCTGTCAAGTTTAGTGGAGACTGTCCAGATCTGAACGTTGTGCAATAATAACGGGACATAACGAGAGAAGGATTAGAGGTGAAAGCTATTCCTGATGTTTGGAGTCAAGGCTGGAGCAACGTCCTTGAAGGCTTCGCTCCTCGTGACCTTTGGGGATTTCTAATGTTTTAAAGCCTTTGTGAGCGCGATTATTCAGCAAAAGTGAAGCGCCGACTCATCGTTTGGCTGCAGCAGAGGAGACAAGTTGCTCTTGATGTTGCCTCTTTTCCATGGGGGAATTCTGGGATGCACGTATGCTAATAGTGTCCACGGCCGGTCGTGCACGGAGCTGTGGGGGAGCATGACTCAGCACATTTATACAGACGAGGGTCATCAGGGGCTCCACCCTCTTTATTATTAGTTTATTACCTTTTTACGGTATCATTTAAAGTGTCGAGGCGATGGACCCACGGCTGTGGGATCTTCTCTCTGTTATCTGGTTTAAATGGGCAGTAAATTCACGTTACGCAGGCGGTGAAATGGCAGCGATAATTCATCAAGCACCAACGCCTTTAATAAGGCTGTAAACCAGCGTTGGTGAGAGGAAGCGTCTCTAAAACCTGCAGCTCCGCTCACAGAACAGATTCTTCTTACACGTTGTGATGCCTCGTCTGTGGTTCTGACGTCTGTGGTTCTGACGTCTGTGGTTCTGACGTCTGTGGTTCTGAGGTCACCGTCCCATATCTTCTCTGTCTCTTTGTTTATGTTTCAAGTCTTTCGAGTGTTTTTCATTCAAAATCCTGGCACTTGAACCCATCACCCTTTGGTGTCTCTCTTTAGTATTATTTCTATTTTACTATTCTTATAAAGGTATTATTGTGGGAGGGGCTTGTGAGATATGAATCCTGGATTATGTGCTGAATGTAAGGAGAAACAGCTCAGACTGGGGAGCATCAAAGACTCTTCGAGGGTTCTTGTATCGTGCAGAACCCACCCAGGCTAATGAAACGTGCGTCTCATCTGTGGTGGCTCCCACTCTGAGGAATCTTTAGATGATTTGAGATTGTGGTTCTTTTAATAATAACTTCAAAAAGAACTTGATATGACATGCGTGCGTGCGTGTGTGTGTGCGTGTGTGTAGAAGCATCCTTCCAACCTGCTGCTGGAACCAAACACGCATGAGAAAGTGCAGACATGATCTTTAGAACGAGTCTTTCTGGGGGCTGAACGGATGCAACGCCACATCCTCTGCAACACGCTGTGCAGAGGTGTTACACGTCGACACTGGCCGGTGGTGGGGGGGTGTTGGTGAGGGGGTGTTGGTGGGGGGGGGGGGTGCTACCAGTGACAGTGGAGAATCACCTGAATCACTACAGCAGGTTAATGTCTGAGAAAAGGGAAGTACGTTTCCTGAGAATGACCTGCTTTGTTTGCATTTTCTTTTATTGTGCGAGTCGAACAGCCCGAAAACAGCTGCAGCAGCTGTGCAGAGGAAGTGGGCGGGGCATTTTTTCAGTCAAAATGCACTTCTGCAGGCACCCGAGTCAAGTTTGATGTAAACAGGATGAAGCACAGGTGAACGGAGCCGAGAGGAGACATGTTTGTGCTGGAGGCTTGAGCAGAAATTCAGAGGAGACGAAGAAGTCTGAGAGGAGAAGAAGAAGTCTGAGAGGAGAAGAAGAAGTCAGGGGACGCACTGGACCAAGACTCAACGTTACGCCTGAATCCGTTCTCTCCTGATCCCTGTGACCATGCCTGTGATTGTCCTGGAGGCCCGGGATTTCACCAGTCCCCTGTTCTTAGTGCGGATGTGGGAAGTCTTCTCAGGCTGTATCACCATCAGCCTGGTGGCCTCGCTGGAGCCTTCGGAGAAGGAGGATTCCTCTGAGGAGCACTACCGGGACGCATTCAAGATCCTCTGCATGTTTACCTGGTGCTTCTTCTTCAGCCTCACGCTCCTCATCCACATACTCAGCGTCATTCAGTTCCACAGCCTCATCCCGATATCCTGGAAAAACCTGAGCACGACAGTGGCGGTCTTGGGGGCCTTGATGAACGTCAGCGCCTCCGTGCTCTTCTGCTGGATTATCATGGATCATCAACGCCTGTCGCTGCACTCTGTGGCGGCGGCCGTGGCCTCCTGCCTCAACGTCATGGCGTACGCCTCAGAGTCGTACGTCCTCTGCTTCCAGGCCGGCGTGCAGCGAGGCTACATGGGCAGCGTGTCTGGACTCCTCAAACTCCTCCAACTGTGGGGCAGCTGTCAGATGATACCCCTGGTTGTGGAGGTGGTGTGTGACCTTCCGAACGTGGCGCACATCTGGCAGCGATGGGTCTGCGGCGTGTCAAGCGGCATCTGCATCCTCATGTCGCTCACCACACTTGTTGTGCTACTGGGCGACTTTGCCGCGCGATGTCCTCTACCGTTCGACAAGTTCCTGTCGGGGTTCAGCTTGGTCGGGGTGCTGCTGTACATGGTCACCACGGTGATCAGCTTCACCAAAATAGCGCACCTGAAGGAACTGGGTCAAATGAAGAGCACGAGCTCAGAACTGGTCATCATGGAAACGATGGTTTCCAGTATCACGTTGCTGGCTTATACAATAGACCTGGCCTTCTCAATTAAACTGCTATGTGATCGGAGTCACTGATAAATTCACATAAAAAGCTTCTCTTGTACAGGACAAAATGATTTTTGGGCCTTTATCCAATTAAAGGATTTCACTTTTTTTAATGTTGTTGCATCATAAATATCTCTACTTTCATGGCCACTAAATATCAGCCTTGGAAAATGGTTTTAACTATGATCACACAGTATTTTATAAATGAGAAGAAAATATCATTTGACGCTCTACTACGCCCACCGAGAGTAAAGAGCCACAAATATAACCATATGCAACAGGTGCTCAGGTAAGCATGTAGTAGTTATATGATCTCTAAATCTTTTTATAGTCATATCGCTTAGAATAGGTGGCTTAAAACAATTATTTGTGTTCGTTTATTTTTCATTCTTTAAATCTAGCAGTTGCCCTCTACCACCACGAGATGGCGATGTAAGCCAGGTAAATCACGGGACTGCTGTTCTATGCGGCCAATATATTAAATATTCTCCTATAGCGAGAGTGAATCTTTATTTAATATTGTGCACCAGAAAAACAACATCACCAAAGTCGTTATAGCGACGAACGTTTTTAAATACGCTTAGAAGGGCGAAGGTATGTATTTAAAAAGGAGTTAATGTTTTGAGCAGAGGTCCTCTTCTGAGCAGCTGCTGATATTTGGAACCGTTTTATTGCGTTTTTACGTGCTGCGTGGCTAAAGCTGACAGTGCAGAGACTTCTGTATTTACATATTTTACTGTTTACCTTCTGATACCGTCCTGCTTTGCTCTCCAGACCTGAGCAAACGCTCCCGGAAACATCGATCGCCCGCCGTAGAGCAGAGAGCAAACCCAAGCGATCGAGTGCGCGGGGTCGATTGCTCTGGCCTGCCTGCCCTTTTCTGGGTTTTGAGGAACTGACTCCACGATAAAGGGCTGTCAACAGGCGAGGACGCCAAACGGAGCCTGAACTTGCGGGAAATTGGTCACAGCAACCTGACAAGAGCCCTCCGCCGTCGCGGAGACGCCTCCGAGGATCGCCCGAGTGTCCCGAGGGAGATGGAGCCACCTCGACACGGTAAAACTGGGCTTGCTTTCGACACCAGCAGATCAATGGACTGACTTCCAACTGTCGGGACTCTGGAACTAATTCGTGATTTAATCGGCCCTTTTCTGCATCTGCAGCACCCCCGGCTGGGTTTGGTGTGCGGTTATCTCCTGAAATGTTAACGCTGTCTGAGTAACTTTAGTGAGACAGTTTCGGTCCCACATGACAAGACAGGCTGGTTGCGCTGGTTGTTGTGCAATTGGTGTTTGCGCTGGTATTAGCCGATATTCCCTTTTAACACATTCTGGTAATAGTGTCTGCCATATGGTCGACTCCCGGCCCACGGAAATGCGCGCACAGGCCCTTAAACGGGACAACTGCTGTATTTTTGTGGTTATTTTGCGGTGATGCGTTTTTCTGCCTGCAAATGTCCCTCAGAACATCCAGCAAGCCCCAGGAAGATGCGCAACTGGAGTCTCCAGTAGGCGAGTGCGGGTCCCGGGTTGGATTGAATGGCACGGAGGATCCAAGGTAAGCACTTTAGAGAATCTGAACTCACTATCGACCCGTTTCCAGAGCTACAGATGACCTCAGCGAGGGCAAAGTCTGAGGAGGGAAAGCTGGAGGGGCAAATGGGCCCAGCCGTAGGAAACAGCCCTTCCACTCCTGTAATAAGGCTTCTAACAACTCTTGCTCTTAATTAGGCCGCCACGTTCACAGTAAATGTACATTAGGTTTATTTAAAAGGCTGATCAGGGTTGTTCTGGAGGAGAAAGCTGGGGCTCCTCCAGCTGTTTTCCATGTTCAAAGGCCCACGCTGTCCTCAAGGCGTGCTTAAACGTTAAGGTTCCATGAATATGGGCTGGATTTAAGGACCCATCTTTAGTTTGTGATATATGTGGTGTTGATACTGTTCAGTTAACGTGAATCTTCAGTCAAATGTTTGTCACAGAAGTCACGTGAATGTTCCGTGGGGGGATGAGGGTCATGTTCCTGCACACAGGAAGTGGTTTTGCGTTGGCTCCGCACCTGCTCACAGCTCTATCCTCATTCTCCTTCTCATACGTTAACCTTTCCTCCCTGAAACACATTTTTCTGCTCTTACTTCAGGCTTATTTGGGCTAAAATAAACACAGCTCAGCCCGTTAGGTGTATTTAAACATCGATAATTTGTGGCTTGCTTCAGGAGCCGTTGCTTTTTCAGTGGTTTTTCCCTCTGAGAAGAGTCAGAGAGTCGCACGCCGCTCGTCTCCAGCCCGGAACATCCGCCGACCCGTTTCTGGGTGCTGCCGCCCAATCGTCTCTTCCAGGTCCGATAAAAGTCTGAGAGAACGACAGAGACTCAAGGTGCAAGGTTGGGCGCTAAAAATAGCTGCTCTATAAATATCAGAGATTCTCACTTGATATTTGAATTTTTGAGAGCACTGTAGATGCAAATGTCCCCATAAAGTGGGTAAACTCAGCATCCACACCCTCCGATCCATTTAATTTAGCACCTTGCCCTTGAGCAAGGCACCGAACCCACAAACGCTCACGTACGACTCAGTTTAACGGCCACAGCTCTGAGAGGTTCCTTCTTTATTTTGACACAAACACAGTCACAGTTTGTCCAGGAGTCATTTTCTCTATTTGAATGAGTTAATAAGCCAAGAATGGATGGATGTGGCAGAAAGTTGCGTCTCTTTCGGGAGGTTGGACGAGATGTAGGCAGCAGCTTATGGAGCTTTTACACTAAAGAACGGCAGCAAGAGTTTTGTTGGGGAAGAATTTGAGGTATTTGTGCTTCTCCTTGAGATGTTTCACCGAGGATGTGACGTAATCTCCAACAGCTTATAGTGAAACGCATGAACGACCTTTGGAAAGCAGCTACAGGATGCAGCATAAATCTTTCATACACAAGCGGCGTTAATGCCTGAAATCGGAGCGCTACGAATCACTGGAATGGTCCTGTGGACTGGGAACACTGGTGAGTGCAGTGGTGAACAGTGGTGGTGAACATGAGTGGTGGTGAACATGACTGGTGGTGAACATGAGTGGTGGTGAACATGAACATGACTAGTGCTGAACATGGCTGGTGAACATGACTGGTGGTGAACATGGCTGGTGGTGAACATGACTGGTGGTGAACATGACTGGTGAACATGATGGTGGTGGTGAACATGACTGTGAACATGACTGGTGCACATGAGTGGTGAACATGGCTGGTGAACATGGCTGGTGAACATGGCTGGTGAACATGACTGGTGAACAAGTGGTGGTGAACATGAGTGGTGGTGAACATGAGTGGTGGTGTGTGAACATGGCTGCTGGTGAACATGAGTGGTGGTGAACATGAGTGGTGGTGAACATGGCTGCTGGTGAACATGGCTGGTGGTGAACATGGCTGGTGGTGAACATGGCTGGTGGTGAACATGGCTGGTGGTGAACATGAGTGGTGGTGAACATGAGAGGTGGTGAACATGAGAGGTGGTGAACATGAGTAGTGGTGAACATGAGTGGTCGACATGGCTGGTGGTGAACATGGCTGGTGGTGAACATGAGTGGTCGACATGGCTGGTGGTGAACATGGCTGGTGGTGAACATGGCTGTGGTGAACATGGCTGGTGGTGAACATGAGAGGTGGTGAACATGAGAGGTGGTGAACATGAGAGGTGGTGAACATGAGTGGTGGTGAACATGAGTGGTGAACATGGCTCGTGGTGAACATGGCTGGTGAACATGGGGGTGGTGAACATGACTGGTGAACATGAGTGGTGGTGAACATGGCTGGTTGTGAACATGACTGGTGAACATGGCTGGTGGTGAACATGACTGGTGCACATGAGTGGTGAACATGGCTGGTGGTGAACATGACTGGTGAACATGGCTGGTGGTGAACATGACTGGTGAACATGACTGGTGGTGAACATGACTGGTGCACATGAGTGGTGAACATGACTGGTGGTGAACATGACTGGTGAACATGGCTGGTGGTGAACATGACTGGTGGTGCACATGAGTGGTGCACATGAGTGGTGAACATGAGTGGTGGTGAACATGAGTGGTGAATGATGAGTGGTGGTGAACATGAGTGGTGGTGAACATGGCTGCTGGTGAACATGGTGGCATCCTCCTGGCTCCTCTGTTCACCAGTGATAACCAGCAGGCGTGATATCAGGAGCCGGTTGCTGCACACTTGTCCCTTATCACTGTTTTAATGCTGGACTCTGATGTTGATATTAACTCACTTAAAGAGCATTTTCAGTCATAATCCGACACGTGAAACATCCCATAAGGCCCAGGACTGTATAAAGCATCTGCTGCTTTCATAAGCAGGACATCCCATAATGCCATAAGGTCTTAAAAGTGCCCCGATCCATGTTCTACTAAACCAGATTACATGCTCGATGTCATGCAGGCAATAAAAATAGTGTTTTGGTTTTAAAAGTCTCCATGTGACGACCTGCTGGCTCCTAACGAACTGCAAGATCTTATTTTAGTTCTAATCTGATTAGAACTGACCTGATCACATTTAAAATGGAAAGCAGATATATATTTTGTCACAATGTGCTTTTGCTGTTTAATATTAATTAGGGAGTGCTCGTTAAGGATATGATCGGTGCTCGCCGTGCACGTGTATCATTGCACATCAGTTTCACCGTTGGGATGAATCTGATTAGGGTTTAAAATCGTTTGACCGTGACTCATATATCATATCATGACTCGTATTCGACCTTTAACGATGTTGATTCTGTTCGTCAGGTCAATTCTGAATGGACTCAAACATAAGCATGTTTGTTTAGACTCATTTAGATCACGCCTCCACCCCACCCGCCTCACCGGCCCGTCGACATTCTTCAGAACCGTTTTTTTATTTGGCTGGTTAAAGAAAACCGAAAGCACACTTTCCATTGCACCCCCCCCCCCCCCCCCCCCCCACACACACACACACACCACACAGGCTCCCTGGAAACCTGAAAAACCGAATTCTTCAGAATAGTGTAGAAGTGTAATTAGAGGGCACTTAGCGAGTCTCCAATAACTGTTAGCTGTTAGCGCTGCTCACTGAGAGCTTTTAGCCCCACGGACGAGCAGCAGCAGCTTTTCCTCTTCCTTCTTTTGGTCCCTCTTCTGGTAATGGGTGGGAATATTGGAGACGCAGATGGGAACGTTTGAGGCAGGTCTGCAGGTCATGGAAGGCTGATTCCTGCTTTGAGGGGTAGCGCTGAGGCGGTAACGCTGAGCCGTTAGCGCTGAGGCGGTAGCGCTGAGGCGTTAGCGCTGACGGGGGTGTTTGCTGACCTCAACAGAGTAACGTCTGGAAAAGTGGTGGAAAAAGCCTCATGATTCGGTGAAGTTCCGGTAGATCTGATCCATTTGTCCTGAACAACCACCAAATAGAAGCAACGATAACGTAGCAACATCTGGTTGCACAGTCCACTTGGAGTGAGACAATTCCGGAACGTTGCCTCCCTCCACTCGTCCTACAGCCATAAAGGAAGAATACATTCTCGATCACCTGTGTAAACCAAGGTCTTTACTGGTAAAGTAGGCAGGGCATGACTAACTAACCCTTGAATAACTAACCAGTTTGGGGCCAAGGGTAACCTTGACCCGCTGTGGTGGCTGTAGGTCAGGAGAAGTGTCTCCTGTTCTGTTGCACCACCTGCTCCCATGAAGCTTGGTGTCCCCTCTGTCAGCGTCTGGAGGAGCAAATCTGTAGATTCTGAATTGGTGTAAAGCTTTTAACATAACAGATGAGCATAAACTGTGAGAGCTAATGAGCTCGTTTGGTTCCTGCAGCCCCCATTAGCAGCCTCCAAGGCAACGTCTCTTTCAGCTATTGCTATTGGCCCCAGGGAAGCCCCCAGGGACCTGACGCTCAGGGGCCGTACAGTCACCACCAACATGTGCTGAAGGTGTGACGCCAGCATGCAGGTGTGTTCCCAGCCTTTCCTTTTGGTGCCTCTCCGGGGGTGGATTCCCCTCCCCACTTTGGTAGCAGCAGATTCCTGCAGATTCCCGTCCATGCGCGTAGCCTGGCCATGTTGTTTAGGTCAGACGAGCATCCACGTCTCCCCACAATGGCCCGATTGTGTGGCAGCGCGCAGCAGAGGTGGCTGGCAGCCAGCCGGCCGGCTAAGGAGCTCACTCGTGACCCAGGTCACAATGAGTGGCCGCGTTGAGGCTTTTGTGAGGGAGCTAGCGTGTTGTTCAGGGAAGCAGCACGAGGGCCAAATGTCAGCAGCACATTTCCATAATTCCATTTTCTCTTCAGGAGGTCACTCGGACGCATTTCCAGGCAGCTGTTTCATGCTCATGTGCAACGGGAGGATCTTTTTTACAGGCCTCAGTAAGTGTGAGCAGTAAGTGTGCGGGGCCGTGAGGATCCAGACGTTAAACATGGCAGCATTTCGGTGTGTTGTGGCCCAGCCAAGCGTTCCTTCCCCCTCTGCTCGGTTCAGGATCACACTCGTGGGAGGTCAAAGCCCTCGATGGCGCCCAGTAATGACACCTTTCTCCTTCACATCCTGACAGCGATGGACCAGTCAAGCGTTGCAAATGGCTCCGTTCATTTTGTGTCTGTTTATTGTTGTTGTTGTTGTTGTTGTCCTGGAACGGTGCTGGAAATGATCCTGGATCAGCTCTGCTGTATCTCTACGCTCTAAAACAGCGGCGATGATGCGGAGTAAAGATTTAGCATCATCTGTTCGTTTTTACCAGCCATTTAATTGCCAATTTGTCAATAATGGACGAGTGAATGTGACACTGTTAAACACTCACAAGCACATGAACGGAAGGGCCAGAAGGGACAGAAGGGACTCTTTAGTGTGGGGAGCTCAGCCATTGGGGGGGGGGGGTCCACATCAGCTGATGAGGAGGTTCTGATGGGGCTCCGTCTGCTCTGCTTACCTGCAGAAAAGGATGAGGTCAAACCTTTTGTCACGTTCCTGCTCCTTTATTTCTGGACACAGACCATAATGATCAGCTGCCTTTGATTAAGCGTCATCTTTTCCTCCGTGCAGAACGCGGCCCAGTGGGAGCAGTGCCATGACGAGCAAGCGTCTCAGCCATGAAGAGTGTGTTCAGCCCACCAAGAGACCAGCACCTGCTGGGTCTCCAAAGCTCCACGTCCAGAGGTCGCCATCAAGAGACACCGTCACCATTCGCTTCTCAGCTCTGGGGAGGGAGGAGGAGGAGGAGGAGGAGGAGGAAGGGCTATTTGTGACGACCGTCTCCCCAACCTCAGCCGCTCAGGACGAGTCCCTCATCGTGACCGGCGTAGAAGCGTGTGAGGAGATGTTCGAGGAGGAGACGTTTCCCTCTGAGCCCGAGGACGCTCTCCTTCCCGAGGCCCCTCCCGCACAACTTCTGCCGTCACACATTGTCGAGCAGAAAGGTTCCTCCTGCCCTCCGATAAAGTCTCTGAGCTTCCCCTCCAGCGACAGCCCCTTTCCCACCGTGGTGAAGTCTCTGTCCTCGGAGGCGGAGCCCCGGGATGGGCTTCCTCCCATCGCAGCTCCGACGCTCAGACATCGGCAGCTGATGAAGACTCTTGTCAAATCGTTGTCCTCCGACACGTCCCAGGACTCCTCGTCCACATCCTACCGTCTTCCAGAACCGCGTCTGAACCTGCAGCTGTTCAAACAGTTCACCCAGTCCCGGACGGCGGCGGCGGCGGCGGCGGCGGCTGGGGACTCCAAGACGGCGCCGTGCTCTCCGTTAACCTCGCCAGACAGAGGCGGTTTCTTCAAAGTGTCCGAAGTCGAAGCCAAATTCGAAGACACCAAGCGTCGTCTCTCCGAGGTCATTTCCGAGCCGCTCCAGCTCCTCAGCAAGATCATGGACGAAAAGAGCGGCAGCTTGGTGGGCGGCGGCATTTACCGGCCCAAGCCGCTCTCGGTCAGCGCCAGCGAGCTCTCCGGAGGGACCAACGGCCACGTGGAGAGCAACAACAACTACTGCATCAAGGAGGAAGACGGAGCCGAGTGGGAGGAGGAGAGCCGGAGCAGCCAGGTCTCCACCGAGTCGCCCGTCTCGCTCTCGGCGGACGCCAAGAGTCCCAACAAGTCGTCCTCCCGCTCCGTGTCTCTGGAGAAATGCTCCATGTCTGCTCTGGCCAAACAGGAGGATGAGGAGTTCTGCATCCTGTACAGCGACGACTTTGACAACAGTGTCGAGACGGAGGCGAGCGGCAGTCAGACCGATGACGGAGCCCCTGGGAGACAGGCTGACGTGCCCCCGAGCGCCAGGAGCCAGACAGGAAGTGACGCCGACGCTGAGGCTGAAGGTGTGGAGCCCAACGTTCCACTTTATACTCTGACCGTCGTCACGCTCCTGGTCTACGGGTACTTTGTGTTGCCCCTGCCCAGTTATGTGGGAGGACTGCTGCTCGGGATTGGACTCGGATTCCTGTTGGCCATCGGAGTCGTGTGGCTCACGGGGCTGAAATCCTCCAACGCTGGGTTTGGACATTCCAGGGACCCTTGGAAGTTATGGAATCTGACCAAACTGGACATTAAGGAACCAGAAATGTATAAGGTCGGTAAATATTGAATTAGTTGAGTTGAGCGCACCGCACTCGGCCTTAGCTCCGAAACGGAAAGAATCCCCTTTAAAGAAAAGCGCCTTCTTCTTTCAGGGCTGGATGAACGAAATCTCAAGCTACGACCCGGAGATGTACCACGCCACCATGACGCACTCCGTCTTTGTCCGGCTGGAAGGCTCCGTCATCCGTCTCTCCAAGCCCAACCACAACGTCGCTCGCCGAGCCACGCACAACGAACCCAAGCACGACGTCACCTACATCAGCCAGAAGATCTACGACCTCAGCAACAGCAGAGTATGTTCTTGCTTTCACCCAAATCTAAAACGCCGCCTTCCCTCTTCCCCCCCCCCGACCCCCCCCAACGTGTGTCCTCTGCCCCTTCTAGGTGTACTTACTGCCCCAGAACCTGGCCAGGAAGCGTTTGTGGAACAAGAAATATCCGATCTGCATCGATCTGGGCAAACAGGATGACTTCATGTCCAAGGCAGAGGGGGAGCGGCCAGAGGGGGGCGAGGGCAGCAGAGGGGAGGAGCAGAGCTCCGGCTCTCCCAGCAGGGAGCTCACCCTCTATCTGTTTGGGAGGACGGGGAGGGAGAAGGAGGAGTGGTTCCAGCACTTTCTGGCAGCCTCCAGGTTCAAAGCAGACTTAAAGAAGGCCTTGTGTGTTTCCGGGGCTAAAAGTGGTGAGTTGATTCTGGATGTGCAGCCTCTGTCACTGGCCAGATGTTAATGCCCCTCCTCTGCTGCCACCTCTGCTCAGAGGCCCAGAGATCTCACAGTCGCAGCAGCAGCCGCAGCAGCCTGGAGGAGACGCTGACGTCCCAGCCCAGGTCGAGAGACGCCTCCTCCTCCTCCCCCCGGCAACAGGAGCCAGAGCCAAGCCCCTCCTGGACTACGGCGTCTACATGGCCACTGTTCTGCCCAAGCAAGCCGCCGTGGCCTCGGCAGCCGCCAGTCCGCTCAGCCAGAGTCCTCAGAGCAGCCCCGGGGCCGACAAAAAGGTGGCGACTTCCTGCTTCATTTCCTGTCTCCGCGGACCTAATTTACCTCCTTAAGGAGATTCCTCTACAGTTGCTTTTGTTTCTCCGTTTTTGCACTATTCTTTTTTTCCCACAGCTTTTGATCTTCTTCTTTTGTACTTGTTTCTGTTCTTGTGCTGCTTTGCTGGCACAAAGATGAATAAAGGCACAGACGAGAGCCGGAGCCTCCAAACTGAGGGTATTGATCATCACTGTAGCTGTGTTGGAATAGTTCAGCTGGAGTTCACAGCCGCCTATTTATAGATAAAGATTTGTCTGGGCCTGAGCACATAAAAGTATCTGGAAAATGTTGGTCTGTGTTTCTCACAGGCTGATTTTGGTGTACAGATTTATTAGGTTCTTTATAAACCACTATTCACAAAGGTTTGCAGGGACATGATGAACACAGCTAAAAGAGTTGAGCAGGTTTCTTTTGACCACGCTTCTGTTCCCTCTCTGGAGGAGCTGAGACCTTGTGTTTCCAGTTCCAGAGCTCCACCCCGGCGGAGGTGCAGCCCAGCGGGGACGAGGAGCAGGAGGACCACGCTGTTGCCTGGGTGAACGCAGCGGTGGGACGCATCTTCTGGGACTTCCTGACGGAGCCCCACTGGGCCGAACTGGTCTCCAAAAAGATTCAGATGAAACTCAGCAAGATCCGAGTGAGTGAAGGACTCGTCCGCTCTCTAACCACTGCGACACAAACAGCAGCTGCTCAGTGATAGTTTAGGAGCGTCTCCATGGCAACCTCACCTGCTTTCGTCTCTTGCAGCTGCCTTATTTCATGAACGAGCTGACTCTGACTGAACTGGACATGGGCTCGGCAACCCCCCGGATCCTCAAGGCCTCCGAACCCTCCATTGACTACAGAGGCAAGAGGCAGACACTACCAACGCGCAGACGTGCACGCGCAGACGTGCACACGCTCGGGGGGTTCTGGCCTGTCTGTTGTATTCTGTAAGGGTGCGTGTGGAGACGTGACCTCGGAGCGAGCGAGAGCTTTGGACCTGACGGCCCGTATCCACCAGCTGCAGCTCAGGAACGGCCGCTTCCCTCAGGTTTCAATCAATACGCGAATCTGAAGCGTGGCAGCGAGGAGGGAAGCTCGTCCTCTTTATGAGCTCGTAATGTGATCCTCTCTCACCAGACGGAGCAGACAGGACTGGAGCCAGCCGCTCTGATTTAATGGGATTTAATATTAGCATTATTAGCAGCAGGGCTAGCATCACAAAGTTCACCCTTTTCCAGGTTCTTGGATTGTTTTCCAATGATGGTTGTGTGTCCCTCAGGCCTGTGGTTCAGCCTGGACGTGTCCTACAGCGGCTCTTTCCTCATGACCCTGGAAACTAAGATGAATCTCATCCGCTTGGGCAAAGAGGACGAGACCAGCCGCTCTGGGGAGTGTGGCAAAGACGGGTGAGGCTGCCAAAGTTCTCACGCACACACCAGAGCTGCTCCTTCCTGAGGAGCGGAGCAGAAGCGCCGCTGCAGCTCGGGTTATGTCCACAAACGATTCTCAGCCGTTTCTGATTCTGAAGCATTTCTGCACGTCTGCGCCTGCTTTGCAAGCGTTTCCTGTCAGAGAAAGAGGTGGAGAAGGAGGGTGTTGTTTGCCTTCTGCATCATTTGATTGCTGCCTTGTTATCTGTGCTCCACCTTCTCCTGGGTCTCCACTCAGCAGCTGTCTTTTATACCCCATCTCCTCCTTTCTTTCTCTGCTCTTCCCTCTGGATTCTGCCTGACTCTGGCTGCTATTTTGATACATTTCTACTCTTGGTGAGTTCTACTTGAGGACATTTTTTGCATGGCTTATGTCTTTGCCTGAGCTTCACTGACCCGGTGCAACCACTGTGCACGTGTGTCATCATGTCTTACTGATGGGATTTTCACTTCCTCATTCATTCATGTTGTTTTAAGACTGCGGAGATTCCATCCATGTGTTTTAAGCATTTCTGTACTTTCAGACCCAGGCCGCGCACGTACTGCCTGGCTGACAGTGACGAGGAGTCGTCCAGTGCAGGATCTTCAGATGAGGAGGACTTCTCTGAGATCTCGAATGAGTCTGCTGGACCAGACGGGTGAGCAGGAGTCTCCATCCGTGCTGAGAATATTCTGTTGGATTAGCATGGTTCCGTTTATTGTGTTAGCAGTAGCATTCCAGTAACGCTAAATTTGTCCTTCTGTCCCATAAAGTTGGGCCGGGGGTCACAAACCCAGCAAGATCATGCGCTTCGTGGACAAGATCACCAAATCGAAATACTTTCAGAAAGCCACAGAAACAGAGTTCATCAAGAAGAAGATGGAGGAAGTGTCCAACACGCCGCTGCTCCTCACCGTGGAGGTTCAGAAACTCCAGGGAACGTTGGCTGTCAACATCCCTCCTCCTCCCACCGACAGGATATGGTATGTAAAGTCTGCCAGACTGGTTTGGATCCAAACCGGTAGCACCACTACTGCTGGTGGGCTGCCACTTCCGTTACATTTGACTGAAAGGACAAATGCCAACGGGGAAGTTTTGATTAAAAACACAGCCTGTCAGTCGGTGGCATGAAGGAAATTCCGGTTAAACCTTGTAGAAGGTCGTCGTCCTTGTGTTCATATAGATGGTCAATAAAGCAAACATTCTGCAGCGGAAGTATTCTTTTATTTTTGAAGTTCTTTCTGGGGATTTATTTGGCTTTTTGGCATCTCAGTCATGAGCAAATGTTGCGCAGTGTTGAACATTTGGTGTAAATAAGTCTATATTATATTATATTCTATATTCTATATAGAAGACTCTGCTGCCACCTGCTGGTGGCAACTACAATGTCTTTCAGACGAAATTAAAATTATTTTCTGGTAGAATAGACCTTCATAAATTAATTTAAAAAGTCAGTAGAATCACACACTTAATTACTTTGTTAAATCTTAGTTTTGACTGAACCTTTATGCTGCAGCCTTTTGTTTTCTTAAGTCTTGAGTGAGTTCAAAGGTCAACGTGAATCCTCCCTGAGCTGAATAAGGATGCACCAGTGAACCCAGTTACCTGCTCTCATTCCTGAATGGTTTGGTTATTTCTGTGGCAGGTACGGCTTCAGGACGCCTCCTCACCTGGAACTGAAGGCCCGACCGAAGCTGGGGGAGAGGGAGGTCACTCTGGCTCATGTCACCGACTGGATAGAGAGGAAACTGGAGCAGGAATTCCAGGTATGAAGCAGGAGACAAGCGTTTAAGGTCCGGAATTTCGCTCCGGTTTGTGGTTCACCCAGCCATAAACCTCACCTCCTTCTCTCTGTCGTAGAAAATCTTTGTGATGCCAAACATGGATGACGTGTGGCTGTCCGTCATGCACTCGGCCATGGATCAGCGCTCGAGCGGCGGGCCGTTGGCGAGCTCCGGGCTGGAGCCGCCGCCCTCCGAGCCGAAGGCGGACGGCGGCGCTCAGCCGTGAAGATCGTTTACAGTGTTTCCTGAAGTGTCAAAGTGGAACCTGGAGCCAAAGTCAGTCGTGCAGATGCTACAGAAACCAACACGTTCCTGGAAGGGTTGGATCCTCCCTGCAGAGGGAGCAGCAGTATTCCCAGGAAACGCTAAAATCCAGCCAGGAAGATTCCAGGAAGAAAAGTCGGATTTCTACTGAAGGATTTATACAACAGCAAGTGCCTCTCATGGAAGGAGAAGTGTGGGTGGAGGAAGTGACCCAGGCAGATGTGTTAAAACCCGTCTTATATCGCGCTACAGAGGCCGCCGCCGCCCCGACCAAGACAGGAAGTGCAGTTCCAGATTCCAGGATAAACCAACACTGACACCTGTTGGTGAACCCATGAACAGGTTGGCGTTTAGAGCACATCGCTGATGTAGCGGCGGCGTGGTGCCTTTAGGTTCCCGTATTTGGTCCTTGATAGTGTTAAAGACGACTCGGGCTGCCAAACCGGTCCCATCCGGTCTGGGTGGGAATGTTCAACAGTATTTCTTGGTGCCGCCCTCCACACGTCCCTTCATTCGCCAACACTTCCAACGCCGGCGTCTCCTGGCTGTATGGGAACGCCACGTACGTGTAGGAAACGCCTCTTTCTCCAAATAAGTTCTATAAAGTAACACAAAGTGCAATGATGGAGGTGTTGTGCAGCTTTCTTTGATGACCTTGCATAGATGAAGCCCTCTCACATGTTTAATGAATGTATTTATGGATCATATATGGTTAATAGTGCTATAATAAGAGCAGCGCTCTCGCCCGGTCACGCTCTGATTGTGGTACCTAAATGATTGCACAATTCTCTGGATCTTTCCTGCTTGGACACGCGTTCCGGTCCGGCTTCTTTTGTATTCTCGGGTTTCTGAAGGACCAGATGTTGATGGTTGACCAGGTGAAATGACCAAAATGAACTGACTGTGTGGAGCAAATGGAAAGGTTTGAAGCTGCTGGCACATCTGGAACCAGCTGGGATGTCAGCTCACGGGTCCGTTAATGGTCCTGTGACGGAGCCAGATGTGCTCCAGCATCTGGACCCCCCCTGTTTACGCCTGCAGCTGCTCTGCCAGCCCAGCTCCTGAACCCTTTATTCAGTTTTACACCAAGTGGGTTGTGGTTTGTATTTTTTTGGTAAGATGAAGATATTCCATAAGTTGTATATGTTTAAAGCTTTGATGTCAATTGTTTTGAAGCCAATTCAGAGATTCAATCTGCCTTAATTAAAAGCATTAGAAGTCTGTCAGATATGTGTTATCTGTCTTTCTTACATCATTCTTTAAAGTTTGCAGCAGTTTTACTGATACCTTAATTCTAATTAATGTATCTTGGCTAACCTCGACACCATGAGGTCACGCAGGAAACATTCTCAACCTTTAATAGGTTAACTCTCACATTAATCATTCACATAATCTACTTACAAAGTCCTTTTGTGTGTGTGTGTGTGCGTGTGTGTGTGTGTGTTGGGAGACTTCCAGAATCTCTGATTCCACCTTAAATCACGTCTGCTCACCCAGAGCTGAGTGGTTGTTGTTTTGCTCTGTAATTAAGTTTTTATTGCCGATGCGCAGCGTTCAACAGCGCCTTTGCTGCACGTGCATGTTTTTCTGAGGTGTGTGTGTGTGTGTGTGTGTGTACACCCCGAGACTGATGCAGAAGAGCCTTTTTAGATTTACCAACCACCGGAGGAGGCTCCGCCTCCAGGTGATGACGTCACACCCTCGTTCGTTAGGTCATGATGCATCGGTGGCAAATTTGTTGCCGTTCCAGTAGAACCGCTCCTGTGGGCTGAGGGCAGGGTGAGCTGTGTTCCATACATAAGCTACTTCCTTCTGCTATATAAAGGTTTGTGTTCTTCTCTAAACCGACCTTTTCGTGATAATGTTTCTCTCTAATTGCATCGGCCCCTGGAAGCCTGTTGGGAAACCCCACAGGTGTTGTGTTGTAAACAGTGTGACCTCATGTGCTGGAGATAAGCAGCTGTTGGGTCGGGTTACGCAACGCTGGAACGCTCCCTCAGCCAGCAGCACCGGCCGAGACTTGGGGCCCGATCCCGGGTCTGTGTCCGTGTTCCGAGCCGCCGGTCTGGCCCGGTCTGGCCCGGTCTGGCCCGGGTCCAACGTGCTCTGACCGCCGCCTCATCTGTGCGTCCGTGCGTTGGGGTCGCTTGATTGTTTGACCTCTGAGCAGATTTCAAACACACAACGTTTTAAAATGAGCTGCTGACATCATTAGCAGTAAGTTAACAACTCCCGTCTGTTCGGGTAGAACACGAGCCCACGCGCGTCCCGGCAGCCCTCGCCGGGCTTATTTCCTCGTCTCCGGGGGGACTTTGCACTTCAGTGTTTACTCCTGTCAGCGGAGTGTCGTGTGTTTGCTGTTCTCTGATTAGGAATTATTAAAGAGGCGGAACTCATGCGACACCGCTACCTGCTCCCCTCCAGACCCTGCTGCCCCCCATGAACCCCTGAGCACCAACAGCGTGTGTGTGTGTGTGTGTGTGAGTGTGTGTGTGTGTGTGTGTGTGTGTGTGTGTCCGCTGCTTCACACAGGTCTTGTCTTACAGGTTTTGTTGTACGCACACAGACTGGGGCGAGCTGCCCCGGGGCGTGGCCACAGCCCGCCCCATAACAGGCATTTTTGTCTCTTCCCGTCAGTCCTACTCTTCGGTCACGCTCCAGGAACCAGCTGCTGAGGGTGTGCGGTCCACAGCAGGGGGCAGACACCAGGAAGCTCACGCCATGGCGGCCGAGTGCGTCCCTGGAGGTCCGGACCTGAAAGAGATGGGTGAGGAGGAACTCTGGGAGCTAATCAATGACAACCGCCACCGGATCTCCCTGGGGGTGCGCCCCTGCATCCTGATCCCGTACCTGCGCCAGGCCAGGGTCCTCACAGAGATGGACGAAGACGAGATCCTCTCCTGTCACAACCTCACCAACCGGAGCATGAGAACCAGTAAGACTCCTCTCTCTTTCCTGGTTTAGGATTCGGAAAATCCCTTGGGTTTCCTTTGATATTTTAAGGGATGAATAGGAATATTAACCCGGCTGGAATGTTAATCTACGACCCGCTGAACCTCGGAGCACGAGCGGTTCTGCTCCCGCCCCAGAGCTGGAGCTTTGCCAACTTTGTTAAATGTGGCCCAGGTCTTCCAAATGCAGGCTCGTACCCGGACCTGGTCCCAGGTCTTCCTCTGTCCTAACCAACACTACTAACCCTAACCCAGATGTGGTCCTCTCCTCCCTGCAGGCTACATGCTGGACCTGCTGAGGACCCAGGGCAGGAACGGTGCTGTGGCCTTGCTGGAGAGCCTGATGATCCATTACCCGACGCTGTACACTCAGGCCACGGGACACAAACCCAGCACCGAACCGTCCCGATTCAGCGGTGCGTCTCCTCCAGGCGTAAGTTTCCATTCCTGCCTCCGTGTGCACGTGTGAGCGCGACCCTCTGCCCGCAGGGCTGATCAAGTACTCGGAGCTGACCGAGTACCTGGTCCGAGCGGTGACGGGGATGCAGAAGGAGCTGCAGGAGGCGCGCTGCGAGGCCAGCAGGGCGGGCGCGCGCGCCGCCTCGCTGGAGGCGGAGCTCCGGCAGCTCGTGGGGCAGGAGGAGAAGTGCCGCCGCCTTCAGTCGGAGAACGAGCGCGTGCGGAGACACCTGACCTCCGCGCACAAGGAGGTCACCAGGCTGAAGGACGAGAAGTGCGACCTTTACGTGCGCTACACGGCAGCCGTGGAGGAGAAGTCCGCCCTCAACATGCGCCTGCACGACCTCAACCTCCAGGTCAGTGATGCCCCCCACACACTCACACACACACACACACACACGCGGGCGTCCATTTTGGGGGTAGAAAGCCTCACGTCTGCTGCCCCGTCTGCTGCCCTCAGGTGTACCAGCTGCAGACTGACCTGCAGAAGGCTCAGATCCAGAACGAGTTCCAGCAGCGGCACTCGCTCCGGTGTGGCCCCCCTGCTGAGGCCCAGCTGGAGGAGGAAGTGAGGAGCCTGCGCTGCCAGCTGGTCAAAGTGGAGAAGCTGGATCCGGTGAGGACGGGGAGGAGGCGTCCTGGTCGGTGGACCGTCGTCCCGTCCTCTCGAGACTCATCTGCTGCTGTGTTCCTGCCAGGCTCGTCAGGACATCCTGGCCCAGGATCTGGCGGAGGCCATAGACAGCCAGGTGGAGCTCGCAGAGCAGCTCAGGTGTTCCAGGGAGGACAACGAGAAGCTGCTGGCAGAGAAACACGCGGTACGGTTTGATCTCATGGTAGCGTTGGCCCTCATCTGGCGGGATGATCTTCACACCTTCTCCGTGCATCCAGCTGTTGGAGGAGAAGGAGAACCTGACTCTGGAGGTGCAGCAGCTGACTCAGGACTGCAACCTGCAGCAGCAGAAGAACACGGTGATCCAGGCCCAGATGAGGGAGCTGCTGGCAGAGCGAGACCAGGTAACGTTCCCGTAACTGCTCGATGAAGGTGGCAGCTTTAAACCGCAGGAACCAGGAACCATACAGGACTGTTGGTCCTTCGGCGTCTCATCGGTAACATGTGGAAGTAAAGACGGTCAGATGATGCCTGCACCTTTCAGGCCTACCTGTCCAGAGACGAAGCCCAGGCCATGATCGCCCGGGTCCTGGCGGAGAAAGACGCCCTGAGGTCTCAGCTGATGGAGCTCCAAGAGCGGCTCTTCTCGGCTCGGACTCGAGGAGGCTCCGAGGAGCAGCGGCGGAGCTTCGAGGTACCGTCGGACGGGGGCCGCCGCGCCGCCTCCTCTGTCACGTGCTCATGCTGCTCTGCGTCTCCTCCACAGGACGCAGACCTGGACTGGCAGCGCCTGAGCAGCAGCTCCGAGGAGGCGCAGGGGCCCGGCCGGCGCCGCCTCTGCCGCATGGACGCACTCAACCCCCTGACAGCCAGTCTCTGCATGTCAGAGGTGCCTGTCTGCCTGCCTGTCTGCCTGTCTGTCTGCCTGTCTGTCTGATTCCCTCTAACTGAATCCCTTACTGACTGTTCACAGTGTGATGTAGCGATGAGTAGCATCCGATCCAGGAAGGTGGAGCCCCCGGGCCCGGAGTCTCTCCGCAGGCGGGAGGAAGCTGGGTGTGCAGACAGCAGGTGTGTTACAGGGCGCACAGACGCGTCACAGTGACAGTGAGACACCTGAGTCACATAATGAAGCTTCTCTTGCTTCTCTCGCAGTGTTGAAACAGAGGAGAGCGACTGTCTGATGGACGACTTTGTGTTCCTGCACAACGGTGTGTGTGTGTGTGTCTGTGTCTGTGTCTGTGTCTGTGTCTGTGTCTGTGTGTGTTTAGTAGCAGCTGCTGGGACCCTAAGTTAACAGTGAAAGACACAAAATCATGAGTCAAAGTGAGTAAGTGGTAAATGACAAAAACTCGGCAAACGAGGCAGGAAAAAAAAGAGAAATGCGACGGGCTGGAAACTCCGGGTGGAGGAGGCGGCTGCAAAGGCAGGAAAATACGGGGAAGCGCAGAGACGCTCAGGTTCCGATACACAGGTGAGCCTCGGGAGGGCACGAACAAAAACCCGGCACCGGATTCACAGAGCGGATCAGGAGTTTAGATCTTTTTTTTTCAGTCCAGAGAAGGAAAATCATTGATGATTAAACATGAATTTCTTTTGTTTAGTGGAAACAGACGACAAGCAGAGGCCCAAACTGTCCTGCTCCAGAAGCCCCAGGACTGAGTGGTGAGACAGTCACACACACGTGTTAAATCACACACAGGATGGACACACACGTGATTAATCACACACAGGATGGACACACACGTGATTAATCACACACAGGATGGACACACACATGATTAATCACACACAGGATGGACACACACATGTTTAATCACACACAGGATGGACACACACATGATTAATCACACACAGGATGGACACACACATGATTAATCACACACAGGATGGACACACACATGTTTAATCACACACAGGATGGACACACACATGATTAATCACACACAGGATGGACACACACATGATTAATCACACACACAGGATGGACACACACATGTTTAATCACACACAGGATGGACACACACGTGTTTAATCACACACAGGATGGACACACACGTGATTAATCACACACAGGATGGACACACACATGTTAAATCACACACAGGATGGACACACACGTGATTAATCACACACAGGATGGACACACACGTGATTAATCACACACAGGATGGACACACACATGTTAAATCACACACAGGATGGACACACAAGTGTTTAATCACACACAGGATGGACACACACGTGATTAATCACACACAGGATGGACACACACGTGTTAAATCACACCTGAACACACCTGCACAGCCAGATGGGACTCATGACGTCAGCAGATGTCAGGAAGCGTTGCCGTGGAGTTTCCACGTGCGCTGATTTCCACGTGCACTAACGAGCGCCCGCTCTCCCCCAGCCTCTCCAGACCCGCGGCCCCTCCCTTCCTCATGCGCTCTCGTGCTAAAGCGATCCGCGTGAACGGCCGAGTGCTCACCATCTCCTTCCAGGGAGAGAAGCTGCTGGGGCAGCTGACGCTGGTCGGGGGCAACAAGACGGGGGTGTTTGTGCACCAGGTGACGGAGGGCAGCCCCGCCCACACTGTGGGCATCAGCCCCGGGGCTCAGGTGGTGGAGGTGGGTCTCTCTAATGCCCGACTTTATTGCCCGTGAGGAGGCTCCTCTTTTGATGGTGGTGTTCAACAGGTGAAATATGAGCAGAACCAGAAGTCTCTGAGGATGATGCTGGAGGACTCCACGTTGGAGGAAGCCATGTGGGCTCTGGGCCAGGTCACAGGCCTCTGCCACCTCTCCGTCCGGCCCCGGCAGGCTGGTAGGCCCCCCGCCGTGTCCGTCTGATGAATGTGACATGGAAAACAGCAGCCAAAGGGCAGCCGCCGGAAATTTCCCTGGACATAAATGTTTATGACCACGTCTGGCGTGATGCTAACATGCACGAGATTACAGAGCTGATATCAGCTGATAGGCTGGTGACCCGCTTTCATTATCCGCCAGATTTCTCACAGCTCACACTGTAGCTACGCCACCAACCAGTTAGCTACACCACCAACCAGTTAGCTACACCACCAGCCAGTTAGCTACACCACCAGTCAGTTAGCTACACCACCAGTCAGTTAGCTACACCACCAGCCAGTTAGCTACACCACCAACCAGTTAGCTACACCACCAACCAGTTAGCTACACCACCAACCAGTTAGCTACACCACCAATCAGTTAGCTACATCACCAACCAGTTAACTACACCACCAACCAGTTAGCTACGCCACCAACCATTTGGCTACGCCACCAGCCAGTTAGCTACGCCACCAACCAGTTAGCTACGCCACCAACCAGTTAGCTACACCACCAACCAGTTAGCTACGCCACCAACCATTTGGCTATGCCACCAATCAGTTAGCTACGCCACCAACCAGTTAGCTACGCCACCAACCAGTTAGCTACGCCACCAACCAGCTAGCTGTCCTGGATGTTCTCCCGTCTGCCTGCAGATTACGAGGTGCTGCTGCAGCAGCTGCAGAACAACGAGGCCTCATCCGGAGACTCCTTCTACGTTCGGGTCAACATGTCGCTGGCTGCTGGCTCCAGCGGGTCCTTGGCTGTGTTCTGCAACGACATTCTTCACGTGACCAACACGCAGCCCCCTGGTGCCGAGGACTCGTGGCACGCCAGCCAGGTCCACCCCTGCCAGCTGCTGGACCTCCAGAGTGGAACTGTGCCCAATTACTACAGGTTTGTTCTGGAGCTGGAAGCTGCCGGCCTAGCAAGTCTTTTTAAAGAGCCTTGAGAATTTAAATGCAGCATCTGACGTCATGGAATTTAAAGAGAAGAATGCTGGCGTGTGATAAAGTAGTTGAATATGTTGCTGAACCAGTAGCGACTCCAGTGACTCACGATGGAAAGAAGTGTTCAGTCCTTTTGTTGACTATCGTGAAGTGTTCCAGCTCCAGTACTGGAGATTCAACATCCCATAATATGAACAAAGGTAACGATTTGAGGTTTTTATTCTTGGCTGCAGGGCACAGAGACTCTTAATCCAAGCGCTTGAGAACATGAGCTTCCAGACAAAGAAGCCTCAAAAGGTAAGAAAAAAGAATCACGTCCACCATGAAGATCCTCCAGCTGACACGTTCCTGGCAGGGTTTCCAAGAGGAGGCTCAAAACAAGCAGAAGGCGGTGAGGATTGTCAGCACCGGGCGTCCGGGTCGGAACCCGCTGTGGGTCAGTGTGGAGAACGAAAAGAGCAAGAGCGCCGACCCAGGTAGTGCTTTCATGCTGCTTTCATGCTGCTTTCATGCTGCTTTCATGCTGCTTTCATGCTGCTTTCATGCTGCTTTCATGCTGCTTCCATGGTGCTTTCATGGTGCTTTCATGGTGCTTTCATGGTGCTTTCATGCTGCTTCCATGGTGCTTCCATGGTGCTTTCATGCTGCTTTCATGCTGCTTTCATGCTGCTTTCATGGTGCTTCCATGGTGCTTTCATGGTGCTTTCATGCTGCTTCCATGGTGCTTCCATGGTGCTTTCATGCTGCTTTCATGCTGCTTTCATGCTGCTTTCATGCTGCTTTCATGGCGCTTTCATGGCGCTTTCATGGCGCTTTCATGCTGCTTTCATGCTGCTTTCATGCTGCTTTCATGCTGCTTTCATGCTGCTTTCATGGTGCTTTCATGTTGCTTTCATGGCGCTTTCATGGCGCTTTCATGCTGCTTTCATGCTGCTTTCATGGTGCTTTCATGCTGCTTTCATGGCGCTTTCATGGCGCTTTCATGGCGCTTTCATGCTGCTTTCATGGCGCTTTCATGGCGCTTTCATGCTGCTTTCATGGTGCTTTCATGGCGCTTTCATGGCGCTTTCATGGCGCTTTCATGGCGCTTTCATGCTGCTTTCATGGCGCTTTCATGGCGCTTTCATGCTGCTTTCATGCTGCTTTCATGGCGCTTTCATGGCGCTTTCATGCTGCTTTCATGCTGCTTTCATGCTGCTTTCATGCTGCTTTCATGCTGCTTTCATGGTGCTTTCATGCTGCTTTCATGGCGCTTTCATGGCGCTTTCATGCTGCTTTCATGGCGCTTTCATGCTGCTTTCATGGTGCTTTCATGTTGCTTTCATGGCGCTTTCATGGTGCTTTCATGGTGCTTTCATGGCGCTTTCATGCTGCTTTCATGCTGCTTTCATGCTGCTTTCATGGTGCTTTCATGGTGCTTTCATGCCGCTTTCATGCCGCTTTCATGCTGCTTTCATGCTGCTTTCATGCTGCTTTCATGCTGCTTTCATGGCCCCGACCCCCCTCAAAACGTGGCTCCTTTCCCATGTAGGCGATGCAGCCACAGCCAAGAGCTGCGTGTCCCTCATGCCGTACACACTCGTCACCCCTCACTACCCGCCCGTGTGCCGGCCCGTCCTGCTGCTGCCCACCGTCCTGGGACGGGTCCTGGACAAGAAGCTGGCTGGCTGGCAGGGCTTCCAGCTCTGCACTCCTGGTAGGAAGCTGACCAGGAAGTATATTTATTCAGATCTGTATATTTATGAACGTCACAAAGGTGTCGTTTCTCTCTTTGCACTTCCTGATTGATGTACTCCCATGGCTAAACTACATTACCCAGCGTGCACTAGTGCGTGACGCACACCTGTTCCTCACGAGACGGAAGAGCCGTAAAACAAAAGAGATCTCGCTGGAGGTGAACGTCAACACCAGGTTGAGTTGAGATGGTTGAAAAGAGACCCTGGACCGGTGACCGGGAGGGGGACTCGGGAGGACTCGCGCACGTTTACGCTCGTTTGACCAGTGAGGCTAGCTAGCTAGCATTAGCGCTTCTGCTAAAACACACAGGTGGCTTCCTGTTCACCTGTTGCCAGTGATGTCAGCAGGAACCCTGCAGGACTAGAAGGGCCAGACTTCTGGTCAAAGGATCAAATGAGGCGTTCTACATCCCATAATGAGCGGCTTATATGTCAGGACAAAAGGCTTTGTTCGAGGTTTAAAGTTAACTCTTTGGTACCCAGACGCTTCACGAACTGAGTGGAGCTGAAATCTCTACGTTTGGAGCTGACGAGGCAAAGAAAGTTGTGTTTAAAGAACGGAGGAGAAGCACATAGAAGCAGCAGAGATGGGAAAGGTTGCACTTGGGTGGTTCACCTGTTCACGAGGAGTATTGCACTTGGGTGGTTCACCTGTTCACGAGGAGTATTGCACTTGGGTGGTTCACCTGTTCACTAGGAGTATTGCACTTGGGTGGTTCACCTGTTCACGAGGAGTATTGCACTTGGGTGGTTCACCTGTTCACTAGGAGTATTTCACTTGGGTGGTTCACCTGTTCACTAGGAGTATTTCACTTGGGTGGTTCACCTGTTCACTAGGAGTATTGCACTTGGGTGGTTCACCTGTTCACTAGGAGTATTGCACTTGGGTGGTTCACCTGTTCACTAGGAGTATTTCACTTGGGTGATTCACCTGTTCACGAGGAGTATTTCACTTGGGTGGTTCACCTGTTCACGAGGAGTATTTCACTTGGGTGGTTCACCTGTTCACTAGGAGTATTTCACTTGGGTGGTTCACCTGTTCACTAGGAGTATTTCACTTGGGTGGTTCACCTGTTCACGAGGAGTATTTCACTTGGGTGGTTCACCTGTTCACTAGGAGTATTTCACTTGGGTGGTTCACCTGTTCACTAGGAGTATTTCACTTGGATGGTTCACCTGTTCACTAGGAGTATTTCACTTGGGTGGTTCACCTGTTCACTAGGAGTATTTCACTTGGGTGGTTCACCTGTTCACTGCTTAGCTTACTTCTCCAGTTTTCTCCATGCCTGGTCTCCTTGGAGATGGTTGCTAACCCTTAGTTCCTAGAACAGTCTGGTGTTCCTGAGGACTGTCCATGGCCCATGAGAAGGGGGTACTGGGACCATGGGAAGGGGGTACTGGGACCATGGAAGGGGGGTACTGGGACCATGAGAAGGGGGTACTGGGACCATGAGAAGGGGGTACTGGGACCATGGGAAGGGGGTACTGGGACCATGAGAAGGGGGTACTGGGACCATGAGAAGGGGGTACTGGGACCATGGGAAGGGGGTACTGGGACCATGAGAAGGGGGTACTGGGACCATGGGAAGGGGGTACTGGGACCATGAGAAGGGGGTACTGGGACCATGAGAAGGGGGTACTGGGACCATGGAAGGGGGGTACTGGGACCATGGGAAGGGGGTACTGGGACCATGAGAAGGGGGTACTGGGACCATGAGAAGGGGGGTACTGGGACCAGCCTCCCAACTCCACCTCCTGTGGGAACAGTTCGGTCTTTTCTGGCCCTTTATTACCCTTTATTCCCCTTATTACCCTTTATTCCCCTTTATTCCCCTTTATTCCCTTTTATTACCCTTTATTCCCCTTTATTACCCTTTATTCCCCTTTATTCCCCTTTATTCCCTTTATTCCCCTTTATTACCCATGATCTTTATCAGATTCAGTCTGTTTGCGCAGCTTCCGGCTCTTGAACGGCCGCATTAACACGGCGCTGCCGCTAGGGGGCGCTGTTGCCGAAGGAGATGAGATAGAGGCTTTAATAATGATCCCTGCCAGTCTATCCCATAATAATGTTTCATAATGTTTTGACAGAGGTGCTGAGCCCCAGTGAACACGCAGCTCAGCTGCAGAGGGCTGAGATCCTGGAGGAGTTTGAACAGGGCTCCAACCACTGCTACACCCTGAAGAGTGTTGAGAACGTGATGAAGAAGGTCTGTGCATCACCATCATCACCATCATCGTGACGCCGAACACGCAGCACGTGTCACGTCTTCTCCTGCCCCACAGGGGATCCACTGTGTGCTGCCTCTGGGGCTGGACTGTGTGCGGCGCCTGCACCGGGCCAAGGTTTTCCCCATCATCATCTTCGTCAGCCAGTCTGCCAGAAGTGCTCGGAAACTCAGGTAAAGGCGCTCGTGCACCTGCGGCCGCGCTCGTGCACCTGCGGCCGCGCCCGTGCACCTGCGGCCGCGCTCGTGCACCTCACACTCTTCCTCTGGTCAGGTTAGGGTTAGGGTGGGACACCCTCCTCCCTGGGATGGGCAGAGAACATCAGCATCCTCATTAGTGTCTGTCTCCATGGAAGAAGGTTACCATGGTAACAGAAAGCCCAGGGGCACGTCCTCACACGGGGCTCTGAAGGCTCTGCCCCCAAGCTCCTCTTGGAGACCCTCAGAACCAGGAGTGAGCCCGCTCTAGGGTGGCGGCGCTCCGGTGGGATGCTGATGAGCTTCCTGATCCACCCGCAGGTCCAAGCTGCAGCGCCAGGCCCGGTCGGAGGAGCAGCTGCTGACCTGCTCCCAGAACGAGGAGCCGCTGCTGGACAAGCTGCCCTGTCTGTACCGCAGCGTGGATCCGGACTCCTGGTGCGACCAGAACTCCCTGCTGACCCGCCTGCGCACCGTCATCTGGGAGGAGCAGAGGAGGATCGTGTGGGTGGAGCCGGACCTGTGGTGAAACCAGAACTTGAGCATCTCTAACACTTTACAAGCGGACGTTTTGTAAACCCGAGTATGTATCTGTGATACCTGCTGGAGAGTCTGACCACGGTTCTGCTGCCTCCCTTGTTGAGGCTTTTCTTTAAGCTTAGGAAGGTTTAGAGCGGCGCCGTCGTCGTCTCCCTGTCGTTTTCCCACCGTGAGGGATTTTCTGTCATCAGATTCTGTCATTGCAGTTTTATGTGATCGCAAATGTGTCATAAAGAAGATAAAATGATTAGGTCGTCTTCTCTGCTATAACCTCTTTCTACGGTAATAGAATAATAATAATAACTACTCTCATAACATTGTGTGAATTGTTGAGAACCTGGAGGTTATTTGAATAAGTTAATGTGAATGTTCATGAATGTAAATAAAGTATAATGTGAGTAAAGAACCTACCTGTTATTCTCCCCAGAACACATTTACCTGCCACATGTGATAGTTGGTGCTAATGTGGCTAACATTCTTCTTGCCTGTTGGTTTTGTTTTTGAAAAGTTGTGGGATGGGAAAAAAGAAAAGAAATAAAATCTAGCACTTTACGCAGTGGCCACAAGGG